>NC_054534.1:40792225-41012225 GCF_017654505.1 Polyodon spathula
TATATATATATATATATATATATATATAATATATATATATATATATATATATATATATACATATACACTTGTGTGACAGGATGGCTGTATTTGGTGACATCAGGCCAGATGCAGGAACCAAAACACACACAGGCAGTACTGCAGTGAAAAAGATGCGGTCTGCACCATTTTTATTTAAATGCAAAAATAAAATAAAAAGTTCAAAACAGAAAACGCTGCTCACAGAGCAAAATAATATGTTCAAACAAAACAAGTCACAAACACAAAATAACCCTTAAGGTCCAACTGGGCAGTAGCCTTCATGGTTCCTTTAAGTTGTATTTTTTTAAATTTTATTTTTACTCTCCTTTCCCGCTCTCGTTCAATCCTCTGAACACCCACCCAGAACATGGAGAGCTGCAGGCTTTTTATACCAGAGGCCGAGGGGTTTAACTAGCTAGTAATTATTCTATTACCCCTCGGCCACAATCTGCACGCATTTATTAATTACTCCTGCCAGAGGCCAAGCTACTAACCTCGTCTCTGCTAGAACACATTTTAAATAAAAGCAATAACAAACAATGCGGCAAAGCCATATATATATATATATATATATATATATATATATATATATATATATATATATATATATATACATATATATATACACACACACACACACACAAACAAATTATACAGGGGCGGAGTGGGAAACCCCGTTTTAAAAATAAACAACAAATAAATGTACAGGGCTCCTCGCCCTGTTACAACTTGTTATAATGAAAACTTAATACATCTTCTAGAAAGTGTCTCATAACAGAAAGCAATCTGCACAGTTTGAGTAGCCAGAACCAAACTGTACAACCTCTTATAACCTGCACATGATGCGTTAACTTTTTTTTATTTTAGCTTGTTAAAACGTCAAATTCACAAATGAGTTCAGCTGAAATAAATTTACATAGGATAAATGTCGGTAAAACAACTCACTATTTTTTATTTTCTTACCAAATAATTCATAAATCATCTCTAGTTTTTGTAGTTTTTATACTTGCTGCCTGTCCCGTCTCAGTTCCGCTCGGAATGGTTAGGAATCGCTGTCAGTCATCTCAGTTGTCCCTTAGTAGTCATTTCTTCCTGTTCTGACAGATCTCGTTGACTGAAGCAGCACTACAATGCTCAGTTGTTTAAATGATTGTCAGTCATCAAGGCCTGCACTTACTTGCCAGCTACAGCGCCTGCCAGTGCCTACTTTGAATTTAGTGGGTTATGGTGTAGGTAAGCTTTTGCTATAGGTATAAGGTGACAGTTACTAGTTTGATTTAAAAACAGGATGTAAGAGGAAAACACTTAATGAGCATTGTGCACAATACACTGACCTGCAGCTGAAGTCTGCCTTGCCTTCCAGTGACTCTAAGTGCAGCTGTGCAGGAGAGGAGTGGCGCTCAGACACTGGATAATAAGTCCAATTTAGTTCTGTTCAGCTGTCTAATGTTTTGTTCTGTGCATATTATTTTTACTTGTACATTTATGCATTTTCTACGGTTTATTTGAGGCAATGTTTTAATTTGTGTAGGATCTTTATCTTTACAAGGTATAGCTCAGCTAGGGGTTTAGCTAAAAAATCATAGTAGCAAGCCTACTTATTAGGGCTGTAAAGTGATTAAAAAAATTAATCGCAATTAATTTTGCGACAAAAAGTTGTACCTTAGTTAATCTCGGTTTTAATCACAAATTAAATTGATACAATTACTACATCCATCTAGTGTAAATTAGTTGTATTACTGATGCTATTATTCTTATTATCCTTAACGCTAATTAAAATCGTTTAAAATGTATTTATTTAACCAGGAAATGTACTCATTGAGACTGTCACCAAAATTTACTAAGGTCAATAATTTTGAAATTACAAATACAGTACACCCTCGCTATAATGAACCTGTTGGGGTCCAAACCTTTTGTTCATTTTATCAAGGGGCTCATTATAGAGAAAGGACACTCAAAATAACGATAAACTGTTGGAGTAAGTTAATGAGATGATATTGTGAATTAGAATTGCATGTACTTGTTCACCTCATCTATGCAATATTCTGCCTCTGCTTTATCCTGTTTGTTAAAGAATTAAAAAGCAAAAGCACAAATCCAGAATCAAAGCTGAACTTTTATACAGAGACATACCGGCATTACTCCTTTTTTCAAAAGATCAATGTAGTTTCCAGCTTTGTTGCAACAATTTATTTTTTTTTTTATTTCAGAGACAGTTACACAGCGCATGCTTTTTATTAAGACAAAAGAGTTGACTTCACTGCAGAGGTGGCATCCCATGTGCACAGACCGAGGGTGTGCTGTACAACCAACACAATAAAACGTGCGCTTCAAGCTTGATCAGCAGCACACAGATCTGAAAACACAATAAATATCTATTTTTAAATGCGATTGTGGACTGAAATAAATTAGTTTTTTAAATAAAATTATAAATATGTAGCTACAGTAACTACTTCTAGGAAATGAACTGTTAATTGTGAAGAGAACAAAAAAAAAAAAAATCCAAAAACTGCAAACTAACAAGAAAAATTGGTAAGCTTTACATACTACATCAACAAAAAAAAAAGGTGCAGCACCGCCTAATAATTTTTAAAAAAAGTCTATTATACTTAGCTTGAGTTCATTATGCGGTTTAGTGATTAACATTCTATATAAATAATAACTGCACTAAGACACTTAATCCAATGTTGCCATGGCCGGGATTGAAGTACAGTGGAAGTATAAGGCTCAAGACAGCAATGTGATCAATGTGCGTTTAAAAAAAAAAAAACTTTCCAAAAATGAACTTGTTAATTGCAGAAGTTAACTGCGATTAATTGACAGTCCTACTACTTATATTAAAATATCACTCTCTATCTACCCCAGGTTTTATTTACAGTTTATGTAGTGCATGCGAAAATATTGCTCTGCTATATTATGTTAACAGAGCTCTTGAAATTTTGAGCAGACAGCTATGACTGAAGCCAGCTGCTGTTACTACTTACAGATTTGTAAAACAGCAGCAGTGCTCAAGGGTGCCAGTCTAACAGTTGCCAATTTAACCGTTGAACTAGCAAACGGTATAATATACAAGTAATTAAATTGTGTTTACTGAAGTAGTGTATGCCAGTTGTAACAGTAACAGGAAGACTATGTGCCATTTGATAAATCCTTTTTAATGCTATTGAAGGCAAAATGTACTGTTGGCCATCTCTCACAGTTTTGTGCTGTCTGTCTAGTTCTGCATCTTATACATTTAGCCATTAAGATGGTGATGTTAGATGTGGATTGTACAATTTTGAAAGCTTCCTTGACTTCCCTGATTCTTTTACTGATCTACAGAGGTTTCCTGCTGTTTAGGGGTTTTCCTCCATTGTGTGTCTTTGTTTATCTACCATAATGTATTACTTTACTGCGTAACTATGAGACAGCATGGCTGTGTACCTTTCATCCAATTAGTCCCAGGTCAGAAAAGCACTGGAGCCAGAATCTAAATAAAGCAACAAGTCACTGCTAGACTGTTTGGAAAAGGGCAAGACTTTAACATGAACTGTTATTGTGTGTTGTAACAAGCTAGCAACTAGATGTGCTTCCAAATTGTGAAGGGCTGTCATATTTACAACAAAATATATTTGAGAATGTAAGTAGGCATGTAGCCTGAGGACAATTCAACAATCTTAAAAGCTGAACAAGTTTTAAACCATACTTTACACTGAATCAACACAAATGATTAATTTATTTAATATATACAATATTATGTGCCTATACAATTTTCTAGGTGGAGTGAAATATAACAGCCATATATCTTTGTTGAGGTTATTGGAAGTTATTGATATGTTAGCCAGTGCTACATTTTAAGCAGTTTCTTCACAGCTTGAATGAACAGATTGGGTCTGTGTTGTTAGAAAATTATTGTTAGTTATTAAAAAAATAAGGATTGGGAAATCTCACCCTGGAGGTAAATTTTTATTTTCTACACTATAAACTTATTGACAGTGTACTTTAGCCAACCGCTAAATGATGGATAATTTGTAAGTATGTAAAGGTGAATCAGGTTATCGGTTGAAGTATTGAAATCAATGTTTGTTTTTTCATTGTAACAAGAGGACTTATTTACAGTTTTGTTTTGTTTATTCTTTAACCCTTGCAGTCCATTTATTCAGCGCTTGTCAGGTCCAATTTATTTTCACACACGGTGTTTAAAATATATTTTTTCAGAGTAAAACAGGTTTAAAATGCATTGCATGGCAAATCTCCACCCAAGCCCCACCCTTTGTTTGCTGTATTTCACATACCTCTTTCAAGACGTGCGTATTAATAAATGCTCTCCTGATCACTCATTTTATCACCAAACTCAATAATGCGATCCAAGTCATTATTTTTTTTTTTACTATAACATCTAAAAAAAAACTCTGCAGAAGCAGCTACCTCCTTTGTTATGTCCGTGTTACCTCTGCGATGAGGTATGTCCATTTTTTTTGGTTTCATTCGGCCATTGAAAAGTTTTGTCTGCTTTTTCCGAAGAAAAAACGACTAGAGACCAGCGAGTTACTTTGATGATGGACGGTAAAGGGATTGTAATGTTGGACCTGGTCTGACATAGGACTGCAAAGGGTTAACTGATGTCGTAAGTATAACAGGGATTAAGACACCCCTTTAAGATTGTTGCTGCAATTGTTCTCGAATTTGTTTAATGTATGAAATACAAATGTCCCTGAAATACAAAATAGGAATAAACCCGAACACAGCAGTAAATCAGGGAAGGCTGTTGACTAAGTCCACTAAGCTGACACTGCAACAGCTGAACTAGCAAGATAATAATGATGTTGATCATATCTTTCATCACCCTAAAGGGCAGCAGAGTGTATTTTGGGGTAGAAACTACACACCATGAATCATACAGAAGCTTATAAATGTTAGAGTACAAACTTGTCAGTAAGGCATCAAGTAAAGCTATGTTCACACTTGGACAGGCAGCCCATCAAACTCAGTATTGTGTAAGTACAGGTGGTTCCAAATGTCATGCTTGCAAAGCACCTGTTGTACTTCAAGTAGTACATTTAGAGTGCTGACAAGTTGACTTTAGTTTTGGCAAGGCAAGTAGATCCAACTTTTACTGATCTTTTTAAAAAAAAAAAAAAAAAGTCTACAAAAATACAGAAGTAGCTAGAATTGTGTATTCTGGTATCTGCAGCCATTACTTTAAATGAAAATCAGTGCAGGCACATACAGAGGGCCAACAATCACATAATAATCGCACAGCAATTTAACAGAGGCTAAGATTGAATAATAATAAAAACAAGTCTGGTGAAGATTGGTACTTAATCAAGGCAGTTATTGTGTTCACAGACAGACATTCTTGATCAATAGTACTTAGAGAGGCAATTCTACAGGCTATTTTAACCATGGATATACTTACAATGCAAAGAACAAAGTTCGTAGCTAACAGTTCATTTCTACACAATTTTATAAAAATCGGATCATTGGTTCTACTCCTATGGCAAGAACATCAAACCAATAATTGGCTTGGTATTCTTTGACCTTGAACATTTTTGTTTTAAGTTTCAGTTTTATCATAGCTTATAGCACAGTAAAAGCAAGCATGAAATATGATGTGTTTTGATTGTCATTAAAAAAAAATTGGAGGCGGGCGTACAACAGCACTACTTCAGTATCCAACAGAGGCAGAAAACCTGGTATTAAATGCAATAAACATGCTCAGATGGAAAGAGAAACTAGTTCCTGTACATCCAGAATTCTTTTTGGTGGGGTTTTTAACCTGAAATTACTTTGTTTTATAAAATAAAACATCTTTCCTAAAGTGATAGACTTGTATGTCAATTTATCTTGCCCTGTTCCTCAAAATGTCTTAATTGTCTATGTACAATAATGTTTCACTTAGGGTCCTCTTGTATGGAAGCATCATCTGAAGAAGAAACAAGTAGAGTTCATAAAGCAGGCAGACTAAAGCACCCAGAAGGAAGTATTTCACACATCTGCAGCTTTCAGAAAGCTGATAACTGCAAAGACAGTTTGACAGGTCTAGATTATCTTGAGAAATAATTTCGGTTTTAATGCCAATGTATTGTCATTGAATTATAGTATTCAATGCTTTGTTAGGGCAGCATTTAAATATCAGAAATACAAACTTGATTATTTTCTTATTTCACATCTCAGTTTATTTTATGTGAACATTTCTAATACCAATCCTTTTAGAAAATGTTAATATCATAATATAGGCTTATAATGCACACATAAATAGTCTATTAACTTTCAGCTTGGATTTGTAACTAGTATGATACTCATTAAAACGATGTGGCATTTTGCAGGTGAGAAACCTCCAGACAGAGCCCAGGAGGCAATTGATAATGATCTGAGTAAATGTAGTGAAAATGCCTTACCTGAGAGGATCAAGCAACTCCTTCGTCTTTCTTTTGATGCCAGGCAGAAGAAGCTAGAAAACCTCAAAGTGCGATGTGTGGAAGAAATTAATAAAATGTATCCCTGCTTCAAGAAGGCCCGTTATGTAAGTTTTGTAAAGTGGCACTTGAAGGGGAGGGGGCATCTAGTAGGCCACCCAAAGTTAAGAAAATATTTTATTTTGGCAATAACAAGAAAACATATGTGCTGTGATTGGGTCATAAAGTTTAATATTTCTAACTTCTATCACTTACTTTGATTGTCATTCAGTGTCCCTATCTGGGACATTTGCCATTTTTGGAGCATTGCAATGATGCTTGTATATTAACATAATACAACAATAATAATAATATTGGCAACACTTTCACATTTTTTCATTCTTTGTGTACTAGATTACCATCTTTTATATTAGCAGTTATTAGAAACATGTCAATGTAATTAATTTTTTAAAGCATTAACAATGTTCACTAACAGCCACACTTATGTATCCATGAAAAACATATATTGCAAACAAACAGTTTAAATGCAGAACTCAGTAAAAGTATTTAAAAAAAACAAACACATTTCAACATAAGACTGGTATTTTTTAGTTATTCATATTATGTTTCTAGCATACCTTTTATTGTTGCAATTAAACTAGATATGTATTTATTAGCAGACACCCTTATCCAGGGTGACTTACAATTGTTAAAAGATATCACAATATTTTTTTTACATTCAATTAACCATTCAAACAGTTGGGTTTTTACTGGAGCAACATAGGTAAAGTACTTTACTCAAGGGTACAGCAGTGTCCCCCATCTGGGATTAGAAGCAACAACCATCCGGTCAAGAGTACAAAGCCCTAATCTCTATTCCACACTGCTGCCCAAGATGGGTCTGCAATATCTGTTTATATTGTGACACCATTATTTTTCCCAACACTACGTTATTAAAGAGATTAATCAGTATTACACCATTAATGATGTATTTCAGTTGAAGGACAAACATTTTCTAATCTTGCCATATGTCGGCAATGAGGACACTAAGGGGAACTCGATTAAGATTTCTGCAAACATCCTTGATTATCTATGATAATAACATGATCAAGATAGCAAGATCGACAATTCTAAATGAGGGTAGGAGAAATATTTGAAATCTTATTAACAGAAAATGCGAAGGCTATAAACTAACTACAGACTACAGGTGTAAGATCACTTAATCCTTTATGTAATTTTTGCACACAACCTGGATGACCCTATATAAATGTGATTGATAATCATGGGAGATTTAATTGTAGTTATGTTATTGCTGTTTGTTTTTGGTTTGTACATAATTAAATGTTACTGTCCTTTATTATAACCTTTCATTAAAAAGTGTTTCTTTTTTTTTTGAATTGCAGATACCTGTTGCCTTCAGATACTTTCCTCTTGTGGTTCAGAGCTCATCTGTAAAGGGAAAAGCTGCTGCACACCATGTTGTACACATTGTCAAGGTAAGAATTGTATTTTAAATTTGATAATGTAAATATTTCTCAAACTTTGAAAACATGGGCCAGCTCTACAACTTCCTAAAATGTGACAGACCATTTCAAATACAGTAGATTATAGCTGAAGCAGTGGAAGGTTTGCTGTTAACCTTAACTAGCATTTAATGACCCAGTTAATGATATAGCAAGTTTGACAATGCTGCATTCAACCTAACTGCATGTGTTTTTCCCTAAAAAAAAAAAAAAATTACAACTGTTTCACTTGGAAACATGAATTGTTGTTAAGAATTAGTTTTAATGTAAAATTGACCATGTTTATGATCTAGTACTAGTGTTGTGGCTTTAAAAATATACTTTGGCATAAAAAGACATTGGTATATATATATATTAAACTTGAAAAATATAACACAATCTGATGGATTCCCTTACTAGACTTAATGAAATGCTCTGCCTGCTTCAGGTGTTAAGTTCAAATAATTTTTGAAAGCTTCATCATAGCAAGTATGAATAGTAATAAATATGAATGAATGCTTCCTCGTTAAATCTTATTAAATTGATAGATTTAAGAATTATACTTTGACAGATCCACCTTCTAAATTAAAATCAGCAGTAGTGTTCTTTAATGAAATACAGTTTTCATTCTTTCAACTGTAGAGACCTGGCAAAGTGTTGCTAGTGCCCACAAAATCAGTGCCACACCTTGGATTATGGTCCATCATTAAGAAGACTAAAATTCATTAATGCTGATGTACAAAGACCACCCAATTGGTAAAACAGAAGATTCTACCGATGCACTTCTAACATTTATTACACATACCTCCTTGGTTATCCCCAGATAACTTATGGGGCATTACTGTACATCCAGAAGGAAGTGTTACAAGATAATGTACATGAGAAGGATGCTGTGCTACTTAGTCATCCAAAAATCTTCAAAGTTTGTCAGAGAGAAGGCAACTTCCTAATCTTTGATTAGATAACTGTCTTGCAACTTCAATAATTAAACATGTAAACTATGCTTGAAAAGTGTTTTTTCTACTTGAATTTTTTTATATTTATATTGCAGGCAATATATTTATTTTAATTCCTTAACATGCCATTATCCCAATGTACATTATTGCTTTTCAGCTCCATTAATACAAAATGTAACAGATACATTTCAATTAGTTTACTCAGTGAATTAAAATGCATGGTCAGTCAAGGCATGGCATGGCATGTATGTATGTATGTATGGTCATGCCTATGAAAATGAATATGGAATTTGTATGGAATTGACACAAAGGGTCCCCGTACGGGCCACCAATTCGGTAACGATCACTCTGCACAACTGAAAAGCAGTTGTACTGTCCTCCCTAAGGAGAGACTACCTGCCCAATATCTGTAACTAATTAAGTCAGCAAGAGTGACAGACAGCAAAAGCAGGGACATCAGAGGTGTCAATTTCATGAACAAACGGTTTATTGTTGTAAACTATAATGTAATAAATGAAATATAATGCCAACAACTTATTGCAGATAACAGTTTGTTAAATGGAAGGTACAGGTGAGTAAGAAAGTAAAGTGAATTAAACAAACTAATCCAAATAAACTAACACTAAAGCGAAATGAACGCGGTGTCCAGTGGGCCTCCAATAAACCCACACACACAACACACCAATACACCTAACACACGGACAGGCAAAAGAGACAAAGGTGAATGAATAATTATACAGGGAAAACAATTACAAAAACAGTCTTGATGGCAATGGATGATAAATGAAATTTAGGCCTAACAAGTCCAGTGAAGCAATGCGCATGAAATCCAAAGTAACAAAAGAACAAAACCAAAACTACAGGAACAAAAGTATCAAAGTAAAGTAGAAAAAACCAGCAAACAGAAAAGGAATAATCTCACCAACAAATAATGAAGTCCCGAATAGAGTCCTGTACTGAAGATGGTGGATGAAGGTTGATGAAAAAATAGCGATCGTTGAAAATGGCGAGTCTGTTGAGTAGTACCGGGTTGAGTGGTGAACAGCCGTTTGAAAAATATCCGGAGGATCAGGAACAAAATGGAGACTGAACACACTACCAAAAAACAAACCCTAAACAGACCTTGAACAGCAACTAAACTTAAACAAGTAACAGTGTAAACAAAAAAGAAAGGTTTAGACAAAGTACAAGATTATGAAAAGAGAAAATGGATGCACTAGTATTTATCTAAAACGATTAAAGTTACACTGTTAATTAAGTAATATGCTATTTGTTTAAACAACAAAAAAAAAACAAAAAAACAAAAAAAAAAAAAAAAAAAAAAAAAAAAAAAAAAAAAAAAAAAAAAAAAAAAAAAAAAAGTAAATGGATTCCTCAAGAGAAAAATGGAGTCCTACCTGGTCTAGCCAGCCAACTTTAATACCGGTACTGGCTTCCAAGGAGCTCTGAGATTGGAGGAGTGGATACCTGAATGAGCCAATGGGGGGAGAGGATGAACAGAGGGTGATAGCAAGGAACTATGGAAAAATGAGTTTTAACCTGGCCAGGCTACTGACCCTAATTAAAGGGACAGGTGGGTGAAACTTACACCCACTTCATGGAGCAAGTGAATTGCTACATACTTGCTTTGAGATGTGAATTCTAGATAAATAATTTTACTTAAAATTGTACATCTTTTTCTTCATTACATTGTACAACATTCTTTTTGGTACCAAAAATCAATATGATAGTCCAGTTTTATTGTATAGTTTTAAAGAAGCACTTTCATAATGTTATTTTAACAAAAACAAACCAAAAAAAAAAAACATGTTTACAAACTATTAGTTAAATAAATGTTATTAACTTAAGTACTTAAAAAGCTACCTGTATTAAGTAAAAAATAAGGTATAAACATTTTCAGTTTTGCAAAATATTGTTTAATTACTTTAAGTAATTGTTTTACTCAAACAATATAATCTGGTTACTTAATTTTTATTGTAAACACTAATTTTACTTGCTAAATAGACAAGTTCTATTACTATTTGTAAGTAATTTTAGTTATTATTTGAAGTAAATGAAATAAAAAAAATGCTTGAAAAACCTATTTTAATTACTTACATTTCTTAGCAGTTATTACTACAAATTACTTGCACAAAAGTAGTTTTTGAGTAACTACAAGTATTATATCAAGCAATAAGAAGTAATTTATGTTTACTTAACCTAAGTAATGCATTTACTTACATTTTGCATTACTAGAAAATACTACCAATTACCACCATTTCCCAAGAATTACTTGCAGGATTGAGAAGTGTTTTTTTTTTTTTTTTACTATTTTTGAGTAATTGTATTTATTAATTTAAGAAATTATAAGCAATTTATTTTTTTGAGTGTAGGGGGTGTGTGTAGAGTTCTTTGTATATATATTTTGCAAACAATGTTACCTCTCTAATGGTATTATAACATATCGGCACCTGTCTTCATATAGCCAAGACATAACATATGGATTTCCCAGATACTATAAGATGTTTCTTTCTGAAAAAATAGTGTAGCAAAGGATGTGTCACAGACCTATTAAATTCTTTAAGTATACTTTCAAAACATGAATCCATGCATATCCATGTTCAAAGTCATATTACTGTATATACTGAGCATCAAAAGAAACATATCACTTACACTGAATGTACAAAGCTAGGTACACCTGCTCTTTCCATGAAATAGACTGATGAGGTAAATCCAGGTAAAAGCTATGATCCCTTATTGATGTAACCTGTCAAATCCACTTCAATCAGTGTAGATGAAAGGGAGACAGCTGAAAGAAGGATTTTTAAGCCTTGACACAATTAAGACATGGATTGTGTATGTGTGCCAATCAGAGGGTAAATGGGCAAGACAAAAGATTTAAGTGCCTTTGAACGGGGTATGGTAGTAGCTGCCAGGCGCGCCGGATTGAGTGTGTCAAGAACTGCAACGCTGCTGGGTTTTTCACGCTCAGCAGTTTCCCGTGTGTATCAAGGTTGGTCCACCACCCTAAGGACATCCAGGCAACGGCAGGCCAGTGGTCGAATATGGCTCATTGATGAAAGAGGCCAAAGGAGGCTGACACGAATTGTGCAGAGCAACAGACGGGCTACAGTTAGTCAACTGAGAGTCCAATATAACATTGGTGCCGAAAGACCCATAAAAGAATGCACAACTCGTCGTACCTTGACACGAATGGGGTATGGCAGCCGACGACCTAACAGAGTTCCACTTCTTTCAGCAAAACACTAGAAACTGCTGTTGCAGTGGGCTAAGAAACAAAAACGCTGGACACTGGAGGATTGGAAAAACATTGCCTGGTCTGATGAATCCCGGTTCCTGCTGTTTCACGTTGATGGGAGGACTAGGGTTTGGAGAAAACCACATGAGTACATGCATTCATCATGCCGCGTGTCAACATTGCAGGCTGGTGGTGGTGGTGTGATGGTGTGGGGTGTGTTTTCATGGCACACATTGGGCCCCTTGATACAAGTGGAGCAATGTTTGAATGCCACAGGATATCTGAACATCATTGCCAATCAGGTGCATCCCTTCATGGCAGCAGTGTATCCATCTGCTAATGTTTTTTTTCAGCAGAATAATGCCTCATGCCACAAGGCTAGAATTGTCCAGGAATGGTTCCACGAACATGACAGTGAATTCAGCTTACTGTAGTGGCCTGCCCAGTCACCAGATCTCATCCAATTGAGCATCTGTTGGATGAGACGGAACAAGCTATTCGGAGTAGAGATCCACTACCAGCCAACTTGACACAACTGTGGGAAGCATTGGAGTCAACATGGGCCAGCATGCCTGTGGAACGCTTTTGACACCTTGAGAAGTCCATGCCCCGACGAATTGAGGCTATTCTGAGGGCGAAAGAGGGTGCAACTCAATATTAGGAAGGTGCAGTTACTTTTTATTGTGCTGATTAAGAATTGGCATCACAAAGTAACTCTTGGTCTCCCAGTTCGTGGCCTGTCATTGATAGAGTGTGTCTGGTTATACCATCTCAGCAGGTTTGAAATTGCTGGCTGTGAGCACCCAAGACAACGAGCCACAGTACACTGCCCTAGTCCAGCCTCCAACATGTCGATTGTATGAAGGCGCTGCTCTCTTGATAGACGTGGCATATTGTTTATATATTGTTTTTTTTCTGTGATTTTCTTTATTGCTTTTATTCAAGCTTGTAATTCAACAGCTGAAATCACTCCATATCCAGTGCCCAATCAACTGTCTCACTAACTAGGTGATTAAGTGCATGTGCTTCAGTCATAGTCATTCAAGCATGTCAAGGTCAAGGATGAATGATTGAGTGATTAAAAAGAAACCAAAAACATTTTGTCAAATGTACTGAAGTAGTGTGAAAAACCAAGTATGCATACAAAAAGTACATTCATTTCAATGTGCCATCTTAGAAAAAGTAAACTGAGATAACTCTTAACAACATATATACAGTAACGTTTTTCTGAATGATGTACAATTATTTACAGGCATGTACTTGGAGAATTCCAAACTTAATAAAGGTGATCCTGTAAACAAAGCAGGAAAACTAATTGAGCAACATACTGGGGGTATGCTTCTGTTTACATAAAAATGTTAATCACATATTAACAAACCAGCTGTAGCAATGTGCATTCAAGAGTAAAATGGTAATGAACTATACATCTATAAATACATGTAAATTAAGTTTAAATCTTAGCTGTGTGCAGAGAAATTATATAATACAATTATATTTTATAGCCCAACTACACCACTGTGACTTCCATCCAAAAATATTTTAAAGAATTTCCCAGTTATCTTTCTACAGCAGAACACAGTCCCTTACCTAAATTAACATTAATTTCAGAGGAAGGTGTGTAATCATTACAGATTCATCACAGACTCATTTGTCCTTAAAAAAAAACAAATAACAGCCAACCCAGTCGATCAAAAGAGATGATATTCAGCATTAAACAAACAGCCACACTTTTACATGTGAGTTTGGAAAACGAAGTAAAGAAATTATTGCATTTAATCTAGCAAACCAAAAACAATCACAAAAGGACTACAATTGCCCAAATGGCTACATTTTTTTGTCAATATAGTCTAACTGTCACAATGTAAGCTCAGTAAGAAAACGTCACCAATGCAAAAAAACAAAAACCTACAGGTGGGTCCCTGAGTGGCTCACCTGGTAGAAGCACAGCCATGCCCTGGCTATGCGAAATAGGCCAGTCTTTGCTGGGGACTCCAAAGAGAGCGTTGCATTGGCCCAGGCGCTCCCCTGGGTTAGGGAGCTAAAAACTCCAGGGACTTTCTCCTCAGACGCCCAGTCTGCTTAGAGCGGACACCTGCAGGGCTGACCTTTATCCTCCAGAGGTCGGTAGCTCACTTGCATCTGCTCTCGAGTTCCTCAGTGAAAAAGGAAGCTGGCTTGGTCGTGGGATCAGAGGACGCCCACCGAATCTTCAGGTCTCCTAAGCCATGCAGAGAATTGCTGCGGAGAGGAGAAAAGCGATTGGGCACTCCAAATTGGGAGGGGGGGGGGAGCCTACAGATGAGATACATTTTCTGTTTTGTTTTTCAGAAAGCTTATTCTGCTTAAATAGTATATTATATAAGTGATTAATAAAACAAACATATTAAGTTCCTGACAGAGTTTGTAGTAACCAAATTACTTTTATACCAAATATGATTTTTGTACAGACAGTTCACTTCCACTCACCTTCCCACCGAACACTCATTCCTGTCACACGTAACACATACAGCAACAATGTCTACTGTATTCACAGCTCTAAAAACTACAATTCCCATGATTCCTGAGACTGTTTTTCTTTCGTGATTGACGTCAGGTGCTCTGTCACTGCATATATGAAGGCTTTTTTTTTTTTTTTTGCTGTGTCAAATTGTGAGGGGCACCTAGGGTGGCACCCCTTGATTACGCCATTGCCTCTAACATTAGCAGCAAGCTCCAAAATACTGTAGAGGCGGGGCAACCGCAATGGATAGCATACCTCCCATTGACTGTTATGGGCTGAGGAAGGGGTTGGGAGTTTCTGTCAGTTTGTGTGTATGTGTGTGAATGCGAGTGGATACAGATGGGCCAATGGGTCATGAGTGGGAGTCAGCATCCAATAAAGTAGTACAACATGCCAGTTGAGGAGAGTTGAGTTGGGAATACAGTATGAGAGAGAGAGAGAGAGAGAGAGAGAGAGAGAGAGAGAGAGAGAGAGAGAGAGAGAGAGACCATTCATTTTCACTGCACCTTGTTGTCTGTCTCTTCATTCACCACCAGATCCCTCCCATCCGCTACAATACTTTATATTTTTATTTACCAATAAATGAAAAGAATCCAGTGGACAAAGGCAGACAGGTCAGAAAAGCGGTACTGCATTTTGTTTCTTTTACCACTTCCCTCCCTGAGCAAATTACAGCAGGGTCACCCCTCTTGTGCTTAGCTTTCACAAGCAGGTTTAAATAACCCTGGGTTCCTGTTCCTGAAGACAATACTAGAAACCCATTGGCCAAACTACCCTGAAGGTAATTGTCATACCCCTTTGTCATGGTGCACTCAATGTGTAATTTTAAAATTTTAAATAGTGAAAATAAAATAAATGTGCAAACAACTAACCTACAAATCAAAAACAAAATACATAAATAAAAATAAAACAAATTAACACTCCTACCGCTGCGTTTATACCTAAAACCGCCATCAGCAGTCATTACGATGGTTACATATTAAAGAACATCAATATTAAAATGAAAGACAAAATATCGGATGCAACTCAACAGCATATCAAACATCTACACAGCCGAAATATCTTATTTAATTGAACAATTAAACATAACAGGGTTTATTTTACCACATATAAAGCACTACTTTAAAAAACTATAATAAAATAAACGTTTCAAAAGAAATAAATGTGTAAACAGGTATATGTACATACAAAACTGTGAAAACGAAAGTAGTTTTTAATTTAAAACGAAAGTAACATGTTTTCTCTTGTGTGTGTCACTCGGTGCAGCACAGAATCCAGTTTGAGCTGCTGCAATTTTGTGATCGAAATGTTTCTGCCAAAGCGATGTTGCTAAATTCAAGATGAAATTTCTATTAATGATATTTTCATTAATTGTGCATTCCTTGTACAAAATGAAACAATTAATGGCTGCCAGGTCCAGTAGAGATAACAACAGGCCTGTATATAAAAATAAACTAGCATATTGTAGGTTATATTCAAGCTAAAAACATGTACAGTCAAAATGACTGCTCTGGGGGTTCTAGGTAGAGAGGATTATAACTTTATTTTTTCAGTTCTGCCTTTCCAACGCCGTCAGGGTATTTAATACATGTATTTAGGAAAAGTCACAAACGGACAACTGCATATCTTTTACACATGCAGAATAATTTTTAAAAGTGAAAACCGTCAAAATGACTGCCGCGGTGTTTCTGGTGTTAAAATACATTTTTTATACTTGTTACATTACTACATATGTAATGGGATGTTACTAGGTTAAGTTGTAGCTGTGTCCCACCTCCGTTGAAAATGTCAATCACTCAGAACGTGAGGCAGCCCATGAAAGTGAAACTGATCTACACAAGCTTTTGGATTTAAAGACGCAGGCACCTATTTCTGAGAAAAACAGGCAAACATGCTCTTTTCAAAATATGTTTCAGTGCATGCTGGATAAGATTAACCCTGTGCGGTCCATATATTCAGCACCTGTCAGGTGTGTCACGTCCAATTTATTTTCACACAAGCTGTTTATTTTACACATGTAGTTTAAAAGTAATTTTAGTCAAAGTAAACCAGGTTTAAAAGGCACTGAACATCAACAGGACACTCAATAATGCATCTCCAGCCCTGCCTAGACTAGAGACCTTTGCTTGACCTGTCTTTTTGATGATGTCGGACAGTGTCCGACATCAGATCGCGTCCGGAAAATTTTAATGTCAGACCTGGTCCAACACAGTCAGTTAATTGAAATGCAAACTGGCCTTATTTAGACCCACATAGACCTTGAAAATGAGGTCAGAAATGCCATTAGCAACTTTAAAGTAACAACAGCTGATGTGGATAACAGAATTGAGTCCTGCAAAGAAAAGTCTGATAAACATGGCCAAGAACTAGAACATTTAAAAAGTGATGTAAGTGCAGTTCAGTAAAATCTGAATGCCATGCAAACAAATCTAAGGGTTTTAAATTATGTTTTAAGATATATTGCTATTTAAGAGCATGTTGCCCCTACCAATAGTATTGCTGCAATGTCTTCTATGCCCAAAAAGATAACCAGTCAACTGGGGGAATGGAACATAAATCAATCACTTTTTGGGGAGGAGAAGGCCTACATCTTCAAACCTTCTGCCTGGTCCAGATATTGAGGACCGCCTTTGATGGCAACATAAAAGTCTTAGCACTGCTAGACACTGGTGCCACAAACTATCTTCTTTCTAGAACATTGCATGAACGGCTTCCTGGGAAACACCACCATATAGAAAGATGGGAGGCAAGCAATGTTAACTTGGCATTTGATATAAAGTGCTCTCCACTTAGAACACTGACAGTGATGCTGGAAGCTGGTGGTCAGTCCTGGGAAGGTAGAGTTCTTGTTTATTAAATCCACCAATTTAGTCATTGTTTTAGGTTCACAGAGGGTCTAGTATAATGACAAAACGGGACAGACATGACAAGCAGGCATTCCAGAGAATAAAGTCTCAACACGGCTCTAATGTCAATTCCTCCCTGACCTTAAGAACTAACATCTGAAGAGCAGAGCAACAGTAGTTGGATGAAATGCTACAGAGCATTAAAGACTCTGAGTGAACGCATAGGGAGAACTGCTATGATTCATCACACAATGGTGACTCCTCCTAGCCGGCAATGCCTATACCTGTATAGTCCAGAGAAGAAGGCAGCTATATTATAGCAGATGGAAGAGATGCTAAGTTTAAGCATTATTGAACCATCTACCTCTGCCTGGACTGCATCTGTTGTCAAAAAGAAGGAGATCACTTCTGCATAGCCTATCAAAAGCTAAATGAAGTAACACAGTCAGATGCCTTTCCGATGAGGTTAGACAACCTCCATGGTGTCCAGTATTTCAGTACAATAGATCTGCAGAGTGGATACTGGCAGACTGAAATGGAGCCAGCCAGTAATGAAAAGACGGCATTCATCACTCACCTGGGCCTCTATCAATTTCATGTAATGCCATTTAGCCTCAAGAATGCACCAGCCACCTTTCAGAGGCTAAAAAATGAGGTATTAAGAGGGCAGATTAATCAGCATTGCTTTGCCTGTCTAGATGACAAGAAGCAGAGTCAGCATTTTGATTCCTCAAAGAGCAGTTCAGAGCAGCACATTCCTCAGTTACCTACACTTCTCCCAACCTTTCATCCTGCAGACTGATACTAGTGCAGTAGGCTTGGGTGCCATTCTTTACCAACTGGGGAGAGATTTAAAAGAAAATAATTGTCTTTGCTAGTAAAAATTTGACCCCAACTGAAAGAAGTTACCATGCTGTAAAGATCACCCTATAATACATATAGCCTAATCACCAGCAGTCATGAAAAAAATAAAGAATGAACAAGGCAAGTGACAATAATAACCAGGAACCCAATGTATTGTTCAAACAGAACCAAACATTATATCACCAACACTCAACAACAAAAAAACCTAAAATAAGCCAATTATTCAACCCAGAAAAGTCCCAAGTTCGAGTGTTTTCAAATGTCCACATTTCAACAAAACCATGAGGTTAATTATAAAATGCAAAGCCACAGACCACATAGCTGCAAAATAACTATGGGGAGCAAATTCTTGAATTGATTGTATTATTTAGATGGCTTGGCCAAGGAAAGACTAATACATTTATGTAACTATGTTACAATGTGACAGAGCAGAGTGCCTTGCTGTAGTGTGGGCTACCAAGAAATTCAAGCCGTATCTGGAAAGATGCTGCTTCACACTCATTAGTGACAACAGTGCTTTAAAATAGCTGTCAAGTATGAAGGATGTGAGGAACAAATTGGCCAGAGAGTCTTTTCTACTCCAGGGTTTTACTTTGTTATAAAGCACTGTCCAGGCCCGCACAACCAGGCAGCGGATGCACTCTCCCGAAATCCTATTCCAAACACTGAGTGTGAAACTGACCAACCCGTGGACAAGATGGTGCCAGATTTTAATAACACCTCTTCATTAGTACCTTCAGACCCCATGGTCACCGTAGTGGAGGGGACTGCCTACCTTCTGTTTGACCGGGAAACCCTCAGCACAGCCCAAGCCAATGATGAATACCTAAAGCCAATCATTTCATATGTCGAGCCAGTGAAAGGGGCTGGCGAGTAACAAAAAAATCGCTTAAATAAGTCTTATATTTATATCGCTTTATAAGTCTCTCTTGACCAAGATTGATTAAACATAAAATCCCACAGTACATGTAGGTATGAAGTATTAATGGGTTTTATAAGAGCTTTAACATGTACCAGTTGAACAGAAATAATTCTTAGATTGACAGTATCTTCAGCAATCTGATTATCTGCTATTTAAATTTAATAATAATAATAATAATAATAATAAAAAAAAAACTGGTGCTGTGCTGTGAATCAAGATGTTATAGAATAAGGTAAAACAAAAAAGTAGATTTGTATGACTGTAACTGTTCCGTAATCTGCTTTCAGGCAACAAAAGTGATTTGTGTCAGACAGTATTGCATTACACTTTAATTTTCTTCCATGAGCACAGGGTTATACAGAGTATTAGATTGCACTCAGCATGGATTAGCTGAGCCATGTCTCTGCTGCCAATGACTGAATGCATTTCCTTCTCTTTTTGATTTATATTTTTATTGCAATTTTCCTCTCTAATTTCCATTTCCCTCCTTGCTTCTCTGCCTTGAGCTCCTCTTCTAAGTATTACAAAAGTGAAAAGCAAGTGAGAGAATGACAAATGGCACAGATATTGGTGCAGATTTCATTTTAGATTTCAAATAGGGTACAGTAAAACCATTAGTAATTCCTTCAATTAAGTCCAGGAACTGCAGAGTTTTTACATCTGCAGGGAGGCACTTAAACCTAGTGTAATTTGGATATTGGATATGAGAAACACCCATTAACCAGAAAAAAAAAAAAAAAACTAAATTTGCAACATAATGGGTTTTGGGTTTTAAATTTGTTGTTACTTTTATAAGGCTTTGTGGCAAAGTGGTTTGCAGTGCACAGGTGTATGGGTGGAGCAGTGCTCAAGACAAGGACAAATAACAAATGAAATGAAGGTTTTATTTGTAATCCAAAGTCTGATGACAACAGTAAACAATAATGAGAAAAGGCAATACACAGCGTTTGCGTATTGCTCCATTTAATCCACTGTTCAGTGCCGAAAAATAATAGTCACGGTACTTAAATACCAACAATTAACACAAACGCGATCACAAGTCCACAGTAAGTGCTGTAGTGCTCATGGTGCAAATACAATTAATTGTGACGCAAGTGCACTGTTGTCCGGGTTTTGTGCTGGGCTTTAGCGACAGCTCCGGATCGTGTTGGCCATCTAATAACAACAAACAAGTATATTTTTTAGACACAATAAAACAAACAAAACACTCACGATAACAATATTGTTCTCCTTCCGGTTCAGTGTTAACCATAACAAAGGGACAGATCACCTCGCTACGTCCCCTTATGTACCGTCAATCATGCCCCCTTAGTTAACGATTGCAACTGCTCCTCCAATCCGAGGCTGCCACATAGCTTCCCTTGATGTACCTTAGCTCTGCCCCCTTTCTAGATGGCCGACTTCCACATTTCCCTTGGAATGAATTGTCTGGCCATCCAGTCCATGGGAACTCTGTTACTTTTATTGTTCTTTGTCACCAAGAATCATTCTGTCTCTGTCCCAGGCTTCTATTTGAAATAATTCTTACTCAATTTACGCTATTAATGCTGCCAGATTGACGCAAAAACAGAAATTGGTTATAAATGGATTCTAACCCTTCATGACTTTTTGGAAAGCTGAAAAATACATCCCAATTTTATTTTGGACTCCGTTTGTGTTGGCTACTTATTAAAAAAACAATGGAATTAACAGCTTAATTTGGATCATTGAACAGCGTCCTTGTGTTTGTTGACAACACAATCACTTGTATACAGTACATCAAGCCAGCAACAGTGTTGCTAGGTTATTTGGTCAGGGAGGTGCCACGGAGTACCATTTGGCCCGATCAGTTGACCAGCCCCATGAGCAAGAATAAGAGATTATCTAAAAATGACAAATCCAGTGGGAAATAATTTAAGTGAATAAGTAAAAATGCAAAACACGAAATAATTAAAATTGAACTATGTATGGTTGTTACAACAACTATTATAGTTGTTCATAAGGTTAATAAACTCTGACTTGGAGGTTGATCTTTTATTGCAGTTGATTTGCAGGAAAAGAAGCAAGGGATGCACCTATTTCCCTGTCTACCCCATCCTATGCAAGTGAAATATATTATTTCTGCAATGTGCCTCTTGACAACTTTGCTCAATACAACAATTAATGAGTTTCACTCTAATACTTTATTAAACTTAAAAATCAGCACGCAATACTGTGGCAGAGTGCCCCGTCCGTGTGTGTATTTTTGTGTTTTATGTTTGTGGTATGTTATTGTGTATATGTGTGTATGTATTGGCGCACGGGGTGTGGGATTGTTAGTATTTAAAATGTATATTTACATTTAGGCACTGGGATTGCACAATCAACTGTGTGCAGAATAAAGGGTTGTGAGCTTGGGGATGTGTGTGTGGAATAGTTGGTGAGAGGAGGGAAGTTATAATCCTCCCTGCAAAAACACATGGGAATGTGACTGGACCTGTGAATTTAAGAAGTGATTAAATGGTTAATTAAGGATCCAGCCACAGGTGTATAAATAGATCACGGGTGATATGAGGTTGGGTGTTTAGTGTGGAGAGAACGGGGGAGAAATTCGGGAGTAAGCTTTAAAATAAAATAAAATATATATATATATATATATATATATATATATATAATATATATATATATATATATATATATATATATATATATTATATATATATATTTACATGCAGTTGCAATCATGCTGGTTTTACACCAGTGTGATAGTTGTTTTAGTCAATATTTCTCCAGTGTTTTTTGTCTATTTATTCTGGCCAACATGCCATTTGTTTTGTGTGTGTTTTTTTTAAACTTTTTATTTTACAATAAATCCATGCAACAGCGTATTTCATCCATACCTCGCAGTCCTGACTGTCTGTGTTCATTTCCTGGCCTGACCCCTACAGCCAAGCTTCTTTGTGATCAATTGTTTTTATTTTTGAAAAAAAAAAAAAAAATGTCCAGAACATCAGTATATATACAAAACCAATCAGAGAAACAATAACAAAAACAACATAAAAATAGAGCTGTACACCACATCAAAGCTCACATGTAAGGATCCAAATAAAAAAAAAATAATAATTTTGAAATTCATTTTAAAAGCATTATGCTATTAAGAGATGGGGGAGATTGGCAGAGGCCAGACTCCAGCACTGAAGTGTTGCAGCCGGTGCTTGATTTATACAAGCTGTAGAGTGTTCTAATTGGACAATGTCCCTGAACATACCCAACCAAACCTGTTGTGGTGCAGTTCTAGGAGTTATCCATGAGTGTAATATGTTTTTTTTTTTTTTAGCGTCTGTTAATCCAGTATTCCATGTTACATCATAAACTCAAAGTGCTGACCTAAGCCACATATACATAAAATAGGAAAAGCCAGGCACAGAATGAGTATCCTTAAGGTCCTGGAATGTACAAAGACCAGTCCCACTGCTGAATATATCATTTAGAACATGAATGCCCCTATTGGACCAAGTTGGGCACACAAAAGGTTGATGGTTATTGGTCAATAAACTATAATTGTTCCAGATAAGGGAAGGATTTGTAAAATGTGTGGGAGTGTCCAATGAACTTTTCTATAGTAGCTCATAGCCTTAAGGAATTCGATATAATTGGTCAAAATCAGCAGTTTAGCAGTTGTTAGTATTAGACCAGAGTATAACCAGATAGAACCAGATACCAGATATAACAGTATAACCAGATCCATAAGTGCCATAATCTGAAAAGCCTAATAATACAGTTTCATACTTGGGAAAGACAGACCACCAAGGAACTTGGGTTGTTTGAAGAGTAGTAACATGTATTCACGGCCGCCTGCCTCCACATATAATCTAGACATCACAGATTAAATTTCAGCAAAATATTTTGGAGGTGGCAGAATAGGGAGCATAAAAAACAAGAAATGTTAATTGTATTGTTGATACTTTCCCCTGTAAGGAGAACTGGAGTGTGGACCATCTCTGCAGGTCTAAACTAATTCTTTGTTTTAGCTTAATGTAATTTTCTTTGCAGATTTGAGAAAAAGTAAAGCAGATGTGTATACCAAGATAGGTAACACAAAATGTCTCAAAAAAAATCCCTCCACCCAAAACAAGTACTTTGCTGGTCTTTCTAGCACGTGTAGCATTTGTAACATTTCTTTTTGTTTTTGTTTTCGTTTTCTCTCGTCCAGCTCTCATTCCTCCTTCTTGAAAACCCACCCAGACACAAAACAAAACCAGCTTATACACACATGGCCATCTCCGAAATAACAATAAATGAATCAATCCAGAGATGGCCACATTCTGCATGAGGGTTTTAGCCTGGTGGTCGACAGCCAATAATCTCTCATTCTTAGGAGCTGTAGTCTGGCAGAGACAAGCTGCAAACATTGCCTCTGCCAAACCACATTCAACTATAACACCATAATAGATTCACAACACCTGTAAATAAACCCACACATTTACCCATAAATTTACCCATTCTAAATCCAAAACAATACTTTTTTAGTAGGGCTTTGCCCTGCCCCTTATTTACTGGTACATGGAGGTCTCTGCCCTGCCATCCCCGCATATACTAGATATCGTTTCTCATTGTCATATAGAGTTCATAGCAGAGAAAAAACTGACATTCACTTTACCTATAAAAACAATATTTCACATACATGTCATTGCATTTATTGAAAAAAAAAAAATTAACAGTATGTTGTCTGAGGGTTTTATTCAAGTAGCAGAGCATAGTGATGGTGAGGTGATATCTAATATATGTTAAAGGATGGATCATAGAGACCTAATACTAAATTAAAAATAATGCCTGCTTGTTATATGGCTTCATTGGACCCTAAAGATGCCTATTAGTCTGTGCCAATGGCAGCAGAACATAGAAATTACCTTTGACTTGAATGAGAAGTTAAACTGCACCAGTTTACTTGTATGCCCAATGGATTGGCATGCGTGCCCAGGCAGTTTACTAAAATGCTTAAACCACTTTTAGCTACTCTCAGATGTCACGGGACACCCTCAATCTAGGTGACACTAAAGCAATATGTAGTGAAAATGTGAAGGTTACAGAGCAAACATTACAAAATGTTGGATTTATTGTGCCCCCTACTAAGTTAGCATTTCATCCGGAAAAACATTATAGTATTTTATTTTTGGGATTTATATTAAATTCTGGAACATATGAATAGGGGTCAAACTATCTTATCACTTCCAGTACAATTTTTTTTAATTCCTCTACTGTATTAGACAGGATTACATTATCACATTTAAGTGACTTTTTTTTCCCCTTTTTTGTAAAACAACAGTCAGCACAAACCATTTATGCCTGACTTTCCCTATTTAGTCACTGTCTTTTCTTTTCACTTGCCTTTTTGGCTAGTTCTGCAAACTCTGTCTGACAATGTCTCCAAGGATCTGCCTTATGGACAGTTGTCATGAATGCATATTTATAGACAATTTGTTGCCTGATCACAGACCTTGCCATTTTCCTTTACTGTCCAATAATACTTAGTTCCCTTCAACCTAAAATATTACCATTGCACAGGCATTGTGTCTTGGAATCAACTTCAATCAACAATTTGGAGTTCTAATAGCAAAATGTAACCATTTAATTACAAATGTTAAAATGGTCACTAGGTTTAAACAATAGTTAGATAGTCAGCCATATTACCTTCCCACTGGGAGTCACGTTGGGCACGCTTTAACACAATGTTTGGGAGGAGATTGGAAGCTCTCAGAAGCGTGTCTCACTGAGTGCTTGTGTTTACTCCCAATTTATACAGACAGATAAACAAGCCTGCGTGCTTTGCTACAATTACGCCCCTTGTCTACATTGTACTTCTCATTCACCTTAAATGTTAAACCGCAACGCGGTTCCTTTTTGTAAACACCCTTTCCTCAACATAATTGTTTCCACAGAACATTACTTTCATCACACTCTTACCACCTGATATTCCTTTGGATGAGACATAAAACTGAGGTCCTATTGGAAGTGACTCTGCAGCAGCAGTTGTTGATGAGAGTTCACACTCTAGCATCTGTAAGTCACTTTGAATAAAAACGCCTGCTAAATGACTTAATATTTGACTGATATAATAATAATAATAATAATAATAATAATAATAATAATAATAATAATAATAATAATAATATCTCAAGATCTTGCAAAATTTGCTTGCAACATGCTTTTGCAACAGTTCAGCTAAATGCACCAGTGTTGACCTTAAAGTCGTTATGAGCTGAGCTTGTGCACTAGCATTGACCTTTGAAACACTCTGAAACACTTTTGCACAGGTTACTGAGCATAAGTTATAGTTCCCAGTACAAAAACACTATTTTCTACAATCCAGTTCGTCACATTTATATTTTCCTACATAATATACTGTGGTAGGATAGCTTGGTGGTGACATCCTCCGATCAGGAAGCTGACAGAGACATAGACAAGTGCTGCACGGATTTATTTAAATAAAAACAACGCTCACAGAGCAAAATGAAAGGGCTTATAAAATAAAATCTCGAACATATAAAACCAAACAATACCTAGGTCAGGCTGGACAGTCATCTTCACTGATAATGCTATTGCACTGGTCCTTCCAAAATGACAAGCACTTTCTTTTCCTTTGTTTTAGTTTCTCTTTGTCCCGTCTCTCTCACGCTCTCTCCGTCAACACCCACCGCGACCAGCAAATAATGCAGGTTTTAATCTGCGTGGCCATCTCCAAATGAGCACTTCATTAATCCATTTGGAGAAGATCACATTCTGCACGACATTAGAGGGAAGGGGCTACAACCCCATCCTCGCTGCCAAACAAAACAAACAGAAAGATTGCATTTTTAAATAAACACAAAATGCATTTAAATACACCCACCAATAACATCACCCATTTAAATAAACACCAAAGAATACATTTCTTTTAAATAATAATTCATTTTATCAGCAGGGCTTTGCCCTGCCCCACTGATTACACACAGAGCTTTTCTGCCCTGCCACATATATATTACAAGAGATTACAATAGAATAGTGCAAGACACTGACAACCTCCATATATCATACCCAAATAAGGAATGTGTCCCTGCCTTTACACTGAATCATATAAAATATGCGGCAAAAGCATAGCAACAAAATACGAAACCGTTATAAAAACAACACCTTATTTTGGAGCACAATAATGGTGTGGTGCAGGTTGGAATACATACATATCAAAATAGGTTGTGTTTAATAATTCCACAGAGAATTCTAGATTTGGTACCGGACATTCAGTTTTATCAGTATCATTATAGAAGAAGTAGATAGATACTGTGCCACAAACACAATACTTGCCATTCAAATTATAGAAGAATCCCAGAGAGAATGTGCATCTGAATAAGAAACTATAACACAAGAATAAAAATCTTGTAAGCCACACAAGCAGCAAGCAGCTCTATCTAGCCTTAGTCTTTAGTTGACCAGGAAAGAAGAACTGTGTATTTTTTATGTATTAAAGAGATGTCATATATAGCATAAACTCCAACACTAGATCAAGGTTTGGTTTGTGTTCATTTACAAAAATACACAAATCACTCTAGAGACGGCAGACAACATCTCATTACATGAAATACAGGGGACTTGCAAATGGTGTTTACAGAAGCCTAACAGTTTCAGTGTTTGAGGCAATGAAAGCAGTTCCAATATTTACAGTTACAGATGTGGCTCTAGGGTGCAATCTGTCCAGATGCTCAATATCAACACTGTCACCTGGGCACTGCAACAGAGAAGACTATGATAATTAGTATCATAGTCAGGCGATAAATACTGATAGCTCAAACTGAGTTTATACCTGAAGCTTATTTGTAGTATCTTGCAGACACTGCTATAAACAATGAAACCTTCCCAAATAACACTAGCAAAGAGACAGCTGACACAGTTTCTTGTGAGTTTCTAACTTTATTTAGGAATGAAAATTCAAAGGTATATAGGAATCAATGCCAAGAAAGTCGAAGGATAATTTAAGAAACGTGTACTGGTGGTACTCTTAAAACCCAGTACTTTAAAATACAGTTTGCATTTAATCCGGTTCAAAATACACTGCTCCAAACAATTAAGGGATGTTTTAAGTGGTGTATATTAAGAATTATAAATACACTTTATTGCAATAATACCTAACACCCCTCTAGAGTAATTTTAATAGAAAACGGGTATCCGATAATGACCCATGTGCTTAAAACTTACTGTGTCCTTTATCATGGCAGTAATAGTGTATAACATGACAGTATTGCATCGGGTAATTCATAAAAGCCATTTACAGTCAAAAATGGTTAAATCTACTAAAATACAGCCCTGTAGATATCAGAACAGAGGCTTGTAGGCTACATTTACAGCATAATAATAATAATAATAATAATAATAATAATAATAATAATAATAATAATAATAATAATAATAATAATAATAGCTTTCATCGCTGTCACTTAATAGCTGTTCATTATGCTCAAGCGCCTCCTCAGCTTCAATGGCAAAGACAGAAACCCACCATTTATTTACAATATTTACCAGCAGACCGGGCATATATTGGAGACAGGCGATTATTTGAGAACTGGCAATTATTTGAAATGTTACGGTATTTTGCTATTTGTAAAGCGTAAATTAAATTACATTGTTAACTTGTCTAAACAGGACAGGCTACTTTTTGATTGGAAAACATAAAAAATCAGGATTGTAGCCTAGTCATTAAGTGTAATTGTATGGGCTGTACATCAAGAGGGAGATATAGTGGAAGATGATCCTCCCAGAAAAGTAATAAGACCCCGCAGAGTTGACCCTCTGGATTATTCTGATAATGTGATTCGTAGAAGGTATCCATTTAGCAGGAGCACGATTTTTCACCCTTGTGGAGAACTAGATACATAAACTGAAGAGTTGAACCACTAGAAACAAGGCTGTTACTCTTAACCCTGTAAGGACCAAGCGTTTTTCAGTGGAATGCTCCCCAGGACCAGGTTATTTTTGGCTGTTTTTGACTCTCTTCCTGTAAAAAAAATCACAAAAAATCTATTTTTTTACAATAGAATTGTGGAATTGGTGTCCTTGTTTTTCAGAACACGGGGGAACCTGATAAAGTGCTTCAGAAACCATAAAAAAACTTTTCGTTTTTTTTTTTTCAACACAATATTTTACTTTTTATTTTAAATTTTACTTGTTTTGTATTATTATGTATTCAGCTTATAGATGCATGTATAAAAATGTTTATTACCTGAGGAACCTTACAATACTTTCTAAAAGTTGTGTTGAACAGTATTGATGTTTGGGCGAATTTCAAAACATTCATGGGGTTTCCATGCAGTTCAATTTACATGTGAAATGGCAATGCACGTTTGGGAGAATTACTCATTTAAATCAGGTTTGTGGCAGAAAAAACAAACAGCCAGAGAGGGATAGAGTAAATCTCATTTACTAGTGTAAATGATGAAACACATGGGAAAATCCACACCCAGTTTGAGCGTGTTTATCCTTAACTATAAATATTGCAAGGGAGCAGGTCAGTTGTTACTGTGGATTCCAAGATGGTAGAAAGTAGTGGCTGAAGGGCAATTTTATGGTTAGCGGTGTGTAGTTCACCTTAAATGATAGTTTGGGCAGCTTTTTTTATAATTGTTTTTTGCTGTGTCTGGACTGTCATGTTTCTAAACCAGGGTTGTATACGCAGCATTACCTGATCCCCTATATGCTGTATTGCCTGAATGAAATATATATATATATATATATATATATATATATATATATATATATATATATATAAAACGTCTCTGCCGGTTTTCAGCCATGGTGATCTGCAATACCTGTTGGTCAGTTTCATTTTATACCTCCAAGTTTTTTATTTTTAATTAATGAGTTGTAAGATACATTAGTTGAAACAGTATTCACTACTATGACATTTGAAAAACAACTTAGGCAAAAGCAGTAAAACACACTATTAACCAGCCAGGCAAAAGGTATTTTTTTTTTATTACAGCAGCTTAGATTCGCTCGTGTACCAGTTCTCTGCGCATAGAAACCACATTTTCACAACCTTTCACTAGTAATCTTCAAGAACAGCACGAGTACTTTACGCATAGCTAATTTTTGTATCAACCCCCACCTTTCTAATTAATTTGCATGATGTCAGCTGAAAAGCCCGGTTTACTCGAGTAAAATAAACTGAGCGAATGGAAACCCGAAAAAGCATTTTACATGAGACATTTTTCTTGTGTAAATGTCTCGAGTTAAAAAAAAAAAAAAAAACTTGCATGTAAACCCCTTGATTATTTTACCTGAGAGATTGCAATGCCATAATAAACATTTACTCTCTGGATCTTTATAAGCAATAATGGACGCTACTCTTGACTGTTTTCTCAAAATGAATATATTTAATATATTTAAATTTAGTTCACGAAACATTATATGCTTATAGCCAGATTTCTTGCTATTAATAAATGTTGTAAAAGCATATACCAGTATATTAATACAGAATAAATGGTGTGATTTAATTATAAGTCTAATACAAGCTCTAAACAAGTTCCTGCAACGTTTTGTTTCTGCTGCTGAAAACTGTCTCCGCCCTTTAAAAATGAAATGTCTGTCTCAGTGCCGTTCCTGGAAAAAAAATCACAAAAAATCTAATCAGACAGTGCAATTTAATCCCTCCCCTATCCAATGACATGTGTTTACAACCTGTGCTGCTAAGTATGGTGGCCCAATAAGTCAAAAAATTAAGTCTGTTTTTTTTATCGTCTAGGTCTAGAATGACACTTCAGTACGATCTTGTTTACACGATAACAGTCCTTAAAGGGTATGAAAAACAGATTTTAGATCTACTATTATTGCATGCATTGTATTTGAATTAATTGCGCAAATATTTGCAACAATCAGTGATGGTAAAGCACATCTAAATCCATTACTGGCTGGTAAAATAACCAGTATTTTATTTTAATGACCAGAAATTGTTTGGAGCAGCTAAGTTGGTTGTGATAATTTTATAATCAGAGTAGACTTTTTCATGTATTATTCCTCTTCTGTAAGTGACAAACTTTCTTTAGTTAGTGGTTCTGGTGCTGCAATAGACAGATGAGTGTGGGTGTGATATCGGAGGTCTATACCAGTGAACTGTACAGTGTATAAAATAAAGCTTCTAAGCACAGATCATCCAAATAAGTGACCTCACCTATATAAGCTTTTGAAACCTTTTAATTTCGTGCAAACTAGTGCAAATGGTATGCAAATGGCGCAATCGAAATAATTTGCCAGGTAACTGTTTGAAAGCCTGAGATAGACCATTACGATAGATTATTACATTTCACCTGAAAAGCAAGCAGTTGACATGAAATTGTATATATCATCCTCTTAAGACTTTTGGCCTATGAGTGTTCAACATTGCAATTGCTGCAAAAGTTAGAAGAGATTGAATGCTTTTTCAGATTGGTACAGGCACAGACACTTTACATGCAGTTCTTGTAATCAGTTTTAAGTATGTCAAAAGCATAATTTCATAAATCACATGACCCAAATCGTTTTGATTTAAACTGTTGCCTTACAGAACACACAAGACAAAGACCAAACATAATTTGTTAAAGTAACTTCAAATTACATTTTATCTTATTTACTATCCTCCTACCTGACAGTGTGTTAATGTTTGTAAGCACTAACGCTATCTAATGAACGCCAGCTGTAGATCAAGTTTCCTTTTTTTTTTTTTTTGCTGGAGATTTGCAAAGTAGGGTAAAGTTAAAAAAAAAAAAAAAAAAACTATGAAAATGTAATACAAAGCTGCTTACAATTTAAGCTTTTAAACATTACTAAGTGTAATGTTTATGAGTGTGGCCATGAAGTGTCACCTTTCCATTAAGATAACCAGGTTTAGGGGTCATGAAGATAGTGGAAATGGAATAGTTAAACAAAAACAATTGTCAGTACATATTTTAATTTAACAGACCTAAACCAAGCATAATAAATAAGTAAAACATAACAATTTGGTAAATAAAAAAATATACTTATGTGCAATTGTATAATGTCTTATTTTAAGTATCACTAAAGATAAATAAGACCACAATTTACCACAATCAATTAATCCAGTCAAATGTACAAATAATACATGGAGAAAGACTTAACAGTGTGCTTTTTAGTGTACAATTAGCTATAGATCTAGCTCTTAAGACATCTTCTATGTTTATTTTGATGTGTGATTAATGTTTTTTAAATCCCTGACAACCAAACATATACTGATTTGTTATTAATAAAGTAATGCTTGAAATGCAATCATTGTAAAGGTTTTCATTCACGCACACTGACTGTACTGAATTCCAAATAAAGTAATCAGATGACAGATGACATGACAGCTTTGCTGCTGTTTTGTTACAACACTGACTACATCTGTAACAGTCGTTGTATGAATATTTTAACACTCTAAGGTATATGCTCTGCCAGTTGAAGAACTCTCAAGTCTACAAGACTGTCTTCTTGAGAAGAGTTTTGTTGCAGAAATATCAGTCCTGTAACCGTCAAAAACGAAAAGATTTTCAGATGTTTCAAATTTAGATCTAGCTGCAATTAGTGCTGTTCGATTCCATTTTTTTGTAGTCAAGTAAATTATATATTATATTACAAGTCCCTGGAGTCGATTCCCAAAAGCTATTCCAGCCGATTCTGAACCCATTACATTAAAAAAAATATTCCTGTACACTTTTCTGTAAACAATTTTATATATAATTATTTTTAAAACAAAACTATTTACAAAAACTAAAATAAATAATAAAACCAATACATTACTTATAAACTAAAAACTGAAATAAACAATAATAATCTCTAACGCCCTTACACAGAGCAACTTTTATACAATACAATTTTACCCATTTATACAATTAGATATTAACTGGTGCAATTATGATAACTTGTGGTGAAGAAAAGTTGCCATTTTAACTTGTTTTGCTCCTAGAGAGGAGCGTTTTCATGTTTTTTTTTTTTTAAATAAGCTGTCCCGACTTAGAAAAGACCCTTTCATTTGGGACAGAAGCAGCAGGGGTGCACAGATATTTCTTACTGAGTTTAACTAAAATGCTAAATTTTGTCCCTTGAGATTTCCAAAAATCAAGTGGACATGATCTCCTCGACACTGGGGAGTCCCAGGAACATTTTCACGTCACACAACATCTGAATTTGGATGTTGCTGTGTCACGTGTAAAATTAGAAAAAAGGGACAAATTATTAAATTTTATTATAAAATCAAATAATAAGCAAAAGATGGTATTTAGCAAATGCAGTTTTAAGATTGTAAAAAAAGACTTGTTAAGGTACAATATTTCAATCTGGAGTTATCAAACCTCTGATTATAGTAGATAAAATCTGACAGTTAACTAATTCAGATGAAAAGTATGAACTTAATAGTGTCACAATTAACTTTTCCTTACCTTGGAATCAAACTCTGCCCAAAAATCAGGGCTTCCAGTTGATCATGGTGCTTTTTCAATAGCAGCTGCTGCAGCTGGAGGACCAGAGGCTTCTGCAAACTGGAGCTGGTTTGCCTCATTGGTCAGTGCCCTTATTGCCATTTCGGCATTTTCCTTGTTTCCAAAGGCAAGTTTTTTTAAATCTTGGGTCCAACAGCATGGCCACAGCAAGGAATCTACAAATTGATTTAGAATAACTATGAACGCTAAAGTAGAAGCCAAATGTAGGAAACTTTTAAACTACATAACTGTTTATGAATGCCATTGCATCCATTTTGGAAACAGGAATAATTACTTATGCCATGTGTAAAAAACACATTCTCAGATAATTACTTCATAATTTCTTGTTTTTTTCTAATTTTTTTCCTCACCTCCTGTGGCGTTGTGCAGGGACGATTGAGATCAGGGTGAATGGCCAGAGGACGGCCAGAACGGAAATTCCAGTTTGGTCGGCCATTTTGTCCTGACGCAGAGCCACGTGGTCACCTTGCCCCCTTTCTGCAATCAGCTGTGCTGTGTCCTCCGATTGGCTGGGGTGGGGGAGTCGGCTGATTGCATGGGTGGGGCTGGGCAGTATTTAGGCTGTACGGTGCCCGCATTCGTCTGTCCTGGGGTAGCAAGCAGAAGGAGACGTGCTGTGGCTATTGAGTGCATGTTGCTACTGTGTTTGTGTGTGTTTTACAGATCCCTAAAATAGATGGCTGCCTATTTACCTTTCCCTGCTTCCCAAGTGCCATCTTTCCCCTTCGGTGGACCCTCTGTCTTCTGAAGACTTTACTCCATGTCCCAGGGCAGTGAGCGCTGCAGAGCCGTAGTTGTGAGCAGGAGAGACCAGGTTCCAAGGCCGCACCACCCTTGCTTAGTGGCTGCTGACGGAATTACCGCGAACCAATGAAACTGTTTTGTACCTTTATTTTCTTTTTAACCTGGATATATCTTTGTTTTTTTTTTTGTTTTTTTAGTTTGCTTTGTGAACTGTGTAGCTCTCCCCAGCCTAGGTACTGACTGTGGCTTCGGCCCCCTTTTGTTTTATTTACTTTTATTTTATTTACTACCTGGGTGCTGACTGTGGCTACACCTTCTTCTTGCTGGGTGGAGGTATTGCTAGTGGAAGCTTCACCATCAGTGGGTCCACTAGAACCCCCTGATGCAACATTCTAAAATGATCAAGGTGTTTAAAGTTATTACCCTACATACAGAGTACGGTAAATGACACCACGAGATCAGCTGTGCTCTCATGAAGTCTTATTTATCCATGTATGAGCATATTGAAATAAAGAATTAACCTTAATATGCAACATTTCTGATCTAATTTTATGGTACTGAATTCAGAAACACTTTGTAACACTGATTTAAGAATATCGCCAATCCCTGTTGCATTCAATTCTCAACACAAATTTAAAAAACAGGTATGAAGCTTAAGTGTACCAAATTATTTACAAACAGAGCAAAAGAAATTACATAGGCCTATGGAGATATAATTGTTGACCTCAACTGCATCTGAAATTTAACAAAAATAAACACACCTGCGTATCTTGTCCTACGCTTTCTTTGTTAAAATGCAACTACTTCAAATGTTTTATGGTTTGTTTCCACTGATTGTTTTGCTAAAGACATTTTAAAATATTGGTCCCCTCAAAAACTAAAGCCTCTCCCTTTAATGATTCATTCAGTATTTAATACTCCTCCAATCAAGCTATAGAACACACATGGTGGTTTGGAACCATGGCTGAAAGCAATGCTTAAAAGTAATGTGGTCTACATGTACTGTTACTCACATGCCAGCTCTGTGCACATTTCTTTTTATCTGTCTCGAGTTCTTCTGCAGCTGCACATTTCTAAATGTAAAAATGTGTTGAAAAGAAAGTCAATCATAGGGTATATGAGATACAACGGGTCTTCATGCCTCAGCTCAGCTCTCTGGTTCATTGAATGGCTTGTGCTGTCAGGTTAATAGAGGTGAATGCATGTGAGGAATGATAATCACTTAGCATAGGAGGTATAAATCTTACTTCACAGTTACCATCAAAATGAAACATAACAGAACCAGCAACTTTTTTCATTACCAGCTGCCACTCAGCAAAATGTGATGCTGACAATGAAGTTATCACTGTTGCTGGCCCACTGGTCTCTCCACCCCACATGATAGCCTGCTACTTTTGATTTGGAAATCCTCAGTTGACATGGCCATTTAAATGATTGAGTTGCAGAGAAAGCCATAACCGTTTCTAAACCAATTTGGGTTAGAAATAGTAAATAGGTAACTTGGAATTTACTTTAAATTGAAATAGAAAATGGTAAGACAAAAGTGTGTGTGTGTGTGTGTGTGTGTGTGTGTGTGTGTATATATATATATATATATATATATATATAATAAATACAATCGTCTGCCTCTCCTACCGATATCATCTGTTAATAACTGACTCCATTAAGATAACAATTGCTGTCTCCCGATATTACGGGTTTCGACGTCCGTAAAAAGGCAAAATTTTGAACTAGTCTGCAGTACCATATTTAATATAGAATCAGTCAAAATAAGCGAGGCAAGTTTGGATAGAAAATACAACTATATATATATATATATTGTTTAAATATAGCTGGTACAGTATAGGTAAATAAATATTGAATGATATATTTGGTTTAAATATAGCTGGTACAGTATATGTAAATAAATATTGACTGATATATTTTGTTTAAATATAGCTGATACAGCATAAGTAAATAAATAAATAGCAGAAAAGTTCATACAGTATAGTTAGCAAAGTTTTTCTACATCTCAGTCTGGTTTGCTGACTGCTGCACAATCCAGTTTATATCCCACCTGTAATATTTGTTTACATCGTCGACTTGAATTTGTTTGAATTTCAGAAAGTCAGAAAATACTGACAGTGACATTCTCTTTCTTTTGCAGTAAGTTTCGTAATTGATTTTCTGTTAACTCAGAGAATCGGTGTTCAGTCATTTTCTCTTCTGAAGAAGGAGAAAGGCATTCTTTTGAAAAGGGACGGGACTGACAGTGATGTGAACCAATCACATGACAGACTGAGATGTAGGACAATAGTTAAATCTATTTTTCCTCCTATGATGAGGTTTTAACAAATCACAGGCCAGAATTTCTAATCACTGATTCATAAAAAAAAAGATGGAGGCATAAAAAAAGGTCTTTGGGTCCCCTTAAGCCACCAGCAGAAGACAAATCTTATTATTCTGTTCTGACGGACAACACTTTTCATATCTTTCTTATCTTGCCCCAATTCAAAGCTGTTAAATGCATTATCTGTATTGTAACAGGGGAGGTCTGTACTGACTATCTGGCGTATGTATAGTCCTACAGGTAGAGGGCAGCAGCCTCGTAACATCCGGCGGTCAGTCACAGCATTGACACGGAGAGGTGGGAAAGAGGGTGTGGGGGCTTTCCCTCTCTCTAGTTATCTAGTGGAAGCTTGGCTCCAAGACCGAGAACAGTAGGAAAAATAAATAAACCCAAAAGAAAATAAAAGAAGATATTAGCAGGGAAACCTTGAGCAGACCCCATATATATGTATAGGAAACAGGCTGAGGGGAAGAGTGGGACGGAGACCCGGGCCATGCGGACAGCGACGGTCGGGGTAACGCTGCCGAGTGCAGCACCTTTATTTTGTAGTTTTATTACTGTGTTTCATTTTCTCTTTTTCTTTCGCCTTTTGTTTTCATTATTATTTTGTGCACTTGCAAGTGCACTGGACTCTGTACCTGAATTGGTAAACTCGTGTTCCTGTTTACTGTTGGCAGTATTCAAGCCACGGACAACAGCGCCCTTTGCGAGTTAAAATAAATCATTGCCAAAAGAAAATAAAACCGGACACCTGTGTGGTGTTTCTAAATACATCTTTCTGCCTCCCGTGTGTCAAGTGAATTACCCACCACACTTCCACACATATGAGACTTTTTCTTAAGTTCACCGTCTTAGTCTCCTCCACAGTTCTTATACTAATGCCTACACTCTAGAAGTAAAGGTTCTCATTAGAACCTTGCTCTGTGGGGAGACCTTTTTAGCTGCTTCTAAGAACCTTTTTTTACATGGATTTTGTATTCTCTATTTGCAGACTTTCTTTTTTGTCATGTAAGCTATGAAACATGTATTGAAAATTGGAGTTTGCAAAACAATACGGTATTATAAACCGCAATTTACAAACCTCTCGCCTCTCGTACTAAAGTATAGTGCCGATACCACTGTACCAAACGGCCTTACATCGGGCTTACATCAGGCTTATGTCTTTGTATGTGATTACGTCACCTACCAACCCTGCTGCTGCCTTCCCCTGTGCACTACGATATTTTCTAAACAAAGTTGTTAAAGCAGGTAAAAGTCAGACAAAAATCAAGCACACCCTATCGATTTAATTTGTTAAACTTTATAACTGGCCAACAAAATAATTAGATACCGTTCAGTACATACAAAACATATCTATGTAATATATGCAATTCAGACAAACTTTAGTTCTGGAGCAAGGTACATTACTCAGCTGTGTCTTGAAGCAAAGGTGGCTGATGGAAGACTTCCTTCCAAAAGTAATTAAAAAAAAAAAAAAAAAACAGAAACAGTAATGCAATGCAAAACAAAACAATGCAATTTCAATCACCACTCATAAATGAACGCATATTCAGTGCATTACAGTAGTACTTATGTTCTAAACTGCAGATTGGTTGCAACTTGTTCTGTTGAATAGCCTTTTTCATTGTCACTTTAAATATCTAGAATTTTACTGTAAGCACTCAAACAAAAACAAAATAAATTGAGATATTAATTTATTTTCCATGGGTGGATAAGGCAGCCATATATATATATATATATATATATATATATATATATATATATATATATATAGTGCCTTGCAAAAGTATTCAGACACTTGACCAATTTTCTCATATTACTGAATTACAAATGGTACATTGAAATTTCGTTCCGTTCGATATTTTATTTTAAAACACTGAAACTCAAAATCAATTATTGTAATGTGACATTGGTTTTAAGTTGGAAAATGTTTTTAAGAAAAATAAAAAACTGAAATATCTTGCTTGCATAAGTATTCAACCACCACACATTAATATTTGGTAGAGCCACCTTTCACTGCAATAACAGCTTTAAGTCTTTCAGGGTAAGTATGTACCAGCTTTGCACACAGTGTCAGAGTGATTTTAGCCCATTCTTCTTGGCAGATTTGCTCCAGGTTGTTCAGGTTGGTTGGACGATGCTTGTGGACCACAATTTTCAAAAAGTCACAGATTCTCAATGGGATTGAGATCAGGACTTTGACGGGGCCACTGTAGGACATTCATCTTTTTGTTCTTGAGCCACTCCAGTGTTGCTTTGGCCTTGTGCTTGGGATCATTGTCCTGCTGAAAGGTGAATTTCATCCAAAGCTTCAGTTTTTTAGCGGACTGAAGCAGATTCTCTTGCAGTATTTTCCTGTATTTTGTTCCATCCATTCTTCTTTCAATTGTAACAAGATGCCCAGTCCCTGCTGATGGGAAGCATCCACACAGCATGATGCTGCCACCACCATACTTCACTGGTGTTAGGTTTGAGCCACACATAGCGCTTTGAGATTTGGCCAAAAAGCTCTATCTTGGTCATATCTGACCACAAAACCTTTTCCCACATCGCAGCTGGGTCACTCTCATGCTTTCTGGCAAACTCCAGACGTGCTTTCAGATGGTACTTTTTGAGTAACGGCTTCTTTCTTGCCACCCTCCCATACAGGCCAGTGTTATGCAGAGCTCTTGATATGGTTGACTGGTGCACCATTACTCCCCCCAGCCCCTGAACTCTGTAGCTCCTTCAAAGTGATTGTTGGGCTCTCTGTGGCTTCTCTCATAAATCTCCTTCTTGTTTGAGCACTGAGTTTTGAGGGAAGGCCTTTTCTTGGCAGTGCCTGGGTGGTGTGATGCAGCTTCCACTTCCTGATTATTGATCCAACTGTGCTCATTGGGATATCCAAACACTTGGATATTATTTTGTACCCTTTCCCTAATCTATGCATTTGTATTACTTTATCTCTAACTTCTGTAGAATTCTCTTTGGTCTTGATTTTCCTTTAGATTCACAGCCTTACCAATGATCCTTCAACAGTAGGGTTTTTATCCAGAAAATGTGACAGCAACTTTAATGGTTCACAGGTGGAGGCCAATGGTAAGGTAATTGTGTCCTAGTTTTTTCATCGGTGCAAACTGAGAGCTTCCACAGCACAACGGTTGATTATTTATGCCAGCAAGATATTTCAGTTTTTTTATTTTTCTTAAAAATATTTTCCAACATAAAACCAATGTCACCTTACAGTAATTGATTTTGAGTTTAAGTGTTTTAAATTAAAATATCGAACAGAACGAAATTTCAATGTACCATTTGTAATTCAGTAATATGAGAGAATTGGTCAGGGGTCTGAATACTTTTTCAAGGCACTGTATATATATATATATATATATATATATATATATATATATATATATATATATATATATATATATATATGTGTGTGTGTGTGTGTGTGTAAACTCATCAGGATAGATTGCTACTAATTAATTTAGAAAATTCAATTGTAAACTAATTTGAGCATCTGACAAGTCAGATAGTACTGTATCTTTTTTTGTTTTTGCATTTGATTTAGATTCCATACTGAGTTAATAATATTTCAATCATAGCTCGCATATTTCTGTTCTACGAAAATTAACCGTGTGCTTTTCAGAACGGTCTGCACTCCACCACAGAAGCACTTGTGTGCATAATTACTTTCCTTAACTGAAGTATTTTTTCTATGTTACTGGAATAGTGTTACCATCTTTAACTATGACATGTCGTAAATATAGACAGGATCCACTTCTGCAGACCTGTATCTGTTTTTAACTATAACAGACTATCGGCTAAAACTGTATCGGAGCTGAACTGAACCAACTGTCACTGTGGTTCCATTCAGTGACACAAGTCTCTTTCACAGCACAATTAAATCAACAAGCACCTAAATGACCAGAGCAGTAATACGACTAACACTGACGAGGTCTTCTGCAGAACACTTGCCTTTTTAAATGCCGATGAACACCTGTGGGCTAATTTTTCAGCAATATTAGCCATCTACAAATCCCAACAACCACAATCACTCTCAAGGACCTTAACCACATTATACAGAATTTTACCTCCATTTGTTTCATAGAGCGAGTGACGCTTCCTACAGTAACTTATTAAAGACCAAGACACCAGCAAACAACATCCTGCTTTCAGGGGCCTATGTGAAACAATCTACAAGACATGAAACAGTACCATACTAAAATAGATGTAGCACATCTTAGTTTCCTATCTAATCATTAAATCAACACAAATTCAAATCCTGATATCCAAACAGTAAAATAGGTATTATCAATATCAACAAGGCATTTAGGAAAGACAAACATTTATCATTAACAAAAAGTTGCCAATAAGCGAAAAGCCCCTGTTTTCAAGTGTATTTATATGGACCAATGATATATACTGTAGTTGTACAAATATGGCACTGAAATGCATGTTTCAAATGTTACAGTGTTAACAAAATTAACATGAGAAACACGAAATACCCAAACATAGAACTGTCAATTTCATGCATCTGTAAAACAAAAGAAAAAGGGAGTAGGCTTAAATAGTACTACACAATGATGTGCTACAACTGTCCTTACAATGACTAAAGCAAACATAAAAAAAAAAAAAATGTGCTGTGCTGTAGTGGGTGACGTCAGACCAGAAAGAGAGAACAATCAGAGATGTGGAGTTTAGTGAAGCTGAGCGTTTGCTTGCGCTCAGCATTTAATAAATGAACAAAAAAATACATAAAAGGTTGAACAAAAATAGCACACGGCACTTAAGGCCAAAATAAACAGACAAACAAAACGAATTAACACTAAATGAAACAGAGACCAACAAACAGCAGATGAACAGACAAACATGGTGAGTTAAATTAATTAGTTACTTTTACTTCTGTTTCTGTTTTCTCCTTCTGCCCACCCATTCTCCACTTAACAAACACACAGGGGCGAGGCACATTGCCACATGTACTTACAATAAATTCTAAAGAATACAGAAACTGTCCAATGTACCACTTCTCGCTGTAAATCCATCTCAATTTTGCATGCAGCTTCATAGCCAGTTTCAAAGCCACGATTCTGCCTCAGTCCGCCAGAAATATGCAGTCGCAAAGTCAGTGTGTTATAAAAGCTGAATGAAGTAATGGCATAAATCATGTAAGTGCGCTCTGTAGCACTGGCACCTAGTAATAAAGTAAATAAGCAGCGTGCAGTTGCAATTACAGCTGTGAGTCTGTTGGAATAGGTCTCTGCCAACTTTGCAAACCTAGATTTGATAATATTTGACCATTCTTCTTTGCAAAACTATTCAAGCTTTGTCAAGTTCTTTGGGGAGCGTTGATGGACAGCAATCTTCAAGACATGCCATAAATTTTCAATTGGATTTAGGTCGGGGCTCTGACTAGCCTACTCAAGGACATTTACCTTTTTTTTCCTTAGCCACTCCAGTATAGCTTTGGCTGTGTGCTTTGGGTCGTTGTCATGCTGAAACTTTCCTCAAGGACTTCTCTGTACTTTGCTCCGTTTATTTTCCCTTCTATCCTGACAAGTGCCCCAGTCCCTGTCGATGAGAAACATCCCCATAACATGATGCTGCCACTAGCATGATTCACAGTAGGGATGGTGTTCTTTGGGTGATGTGCTTTGTCGGGTTTGCGCCAAACGTAACGCTTTGCATTTAAGCCAAAAGGTTCCATTTTAGTTTTGTCAGACCACAAAACTTTTTGCCACATGGCTACAGAATCTCCTGAGTGTTTTTTTTTGTATACTTCAAATGGGATTCAAGGTGTGCTTTCTTGCGTAATGGCTTACTTCTTGCCACCCTACCATACAGGCCAGATTTGTGGAGTGCTTGGGATATTGTTGTCACATGCACACTTTGACCAATCTTGGCCATAAAAGCCTGTAGCTCTTGCAAAGTTTCCATTGGCATCTTGGTAGCCTCTCTGATCAGTTCTTCTTGCTCAGTCATCCAGTTTGGAGGGACGGCCTGATCTAGGCATGGTCTTGGTGGTGCCATATACCTTCCACTTTTTAATAATCGTCTTGACCGTGCTTCAAGGGATATTCAAGGCCTTTGATATTTTTTTTTCTACCCATCCCCTGATCTATGCCTTTCAACAACTCTGTCCCGGAGTTCTTTTGAAAGCACCTTTGCATATTGTTGAGTCTTTGTTTGAAATGCACTACCCGGCAGATGGAACCTACAGGAACTGATTAAGTTATCCTGAAATCATGTTAATCACTACAATTTAACACAGGTGGAGGCCACTTAACTTGGTATGTGATTTTAAAGGCGATTGATTGCACCTGAGCTAATTTAGGATTGCTATTAGAAGCTATTTCAGTTTTTATTTTTAATTAATTTTCTATATGGTTCTAGAATATTTTTTTTCACTTGGAAGTTGTGGGGTAGGATGTGTAGATAAAGGAAAAAAATAAACTATTTTAAGCATGTTAATTCCATGCTCTAGCAACAAAAGGTGAACATTTTGAAAGGGTGTGTAGACTTTCTATAGGCATGGTACATGTGCATGTTTACTGCTGAAAAGTGCATTTCGACCCATTTTGACAGGAAATGCAACCTTTATTATGACACGCAAAATGTCTATCTGTGATTCCTACTATGTCTCTGAGAGAATTAGGTAGGTATTCATCGCCATCTTTCCTACAGACACATTGTATAAAATTGGCTAGGATTTGGTTGAGTTCCATGAGCGAAATTTGATGAATTTGTTGATTCTAGCCAATAGTTGTGAGGTATTGTTTAATTGTTGAATTTTTGCAAAGGTTTTCTGGGCAGTATTTGAATTATTTTGTTCCTTGTTTTTTTTCTCTGTCCTCAGTTGACCAACGGTAAAAATCTTTCAGGTTTCCAGTAATTTTATTTGCAGCTTATTTCGGTTAGAGGGTAACTCGCTTGAACACTGTAATCTGATACAAGCCAAACTTACACAAAGAAATCTCATATGGCTGTGTCACATAGATATCAGGGTCTACTGAATATTATAATGTTTTATTTGATAGGTCTGCATTTACACGTTGTGTCAACTTTATTTGGAAAAGTATATAAAGTGACCTCATCCTCAGTAGTTGGTTAATGACGCTTTTCTTGTTTTAACAGTCTCTATGCTTCTGACCAAACATAGACCGAATATGATTCTACAAGTTCTACTTGTCGCATTCTATTGCGGGAAGATTTCACTTTTAGAACCTCTAACTATAAATGTTATTTTTTTATTTTGTTTAATTGTAGTCTTCTTTTGTTTGTCTAATCTTTGAAGAAACCAAAAACAGTTTGATGAAGACCTAAACTATTTTAATTCATCAAAACAACAAATTTACCAAAGCTAAAACAAAAAACTATATTTAAAAAAATCAAGCTGTAAAGCTTTGTGAATGAAAATACTTGCCAGACATTAAGGGTAAATATATTAACATCAATTATCCCGTGAAACCCACTGTAATAATAAGAAAGATATACAGGATGTGAGTAGAAACAGGATAGCAACTAAACCGTTTAGCTTTAGGGTAATTCAACTGCTATTTCAGGAACCAGGCGGAACACGCCACTACACAGAGGTTTCAAGGGATGGAAGTCGATACGTTTTATAAATAAAAAAAAAAGGTATATAATAATTGCTTTAGGTTCCATCCCAAAGCATTACTGTCACTTTAATCTTTTATTGACATATGGGACAGCAATATTATCAAACAGTGTGGATATTTTTGTTTTGTCCTTGGTGATTTAACACAGTCTTGGAAATGGACTTTTGCATCAGTACTGTGTCTAACGAACTGACCATCTTTAGATCAATAAAATAATGTCCTGCCATAAATATTACTATAAAAATCAATATAGATTTTGATGATATATGCAACATATGATGGGGTTCTAATTTGTTCATGTATGAAAATAAATAAACAAAGTAATATTTTACGATCAGATTCTTTAAGAGTTTTATTCTTCCCTTCTTCGCCTATACTACTTAGGTAAGCATTTTCTACCCAAAATTATATTTGCACTTATTAGCTGCCTTAATTTGATTAAATCCTTAAATACTGTAATTAGGCTACCAGGCTGCACTCTAAAATGGAACAGAATACCTAGTTTCTCTATATAATTTTAGATTAGGTAGCATAATTAAATGTTAGAGAACCCATTTTATTGAATTATTACTAAATGATGACATTAAATTCAGAATAAATAATTAATACAAATTAATCAACCCCTGCCAAATTAATTTAACGGTAGCTAATTAATCTTTTTACTAAACAGAATTTTATGATGAAGCTGGTTTACATTCTTATGCAGGTATTTGATTTAATTGACTGGATGTTAAATATATTACATTAACATTCCTAACTGAATAAACCTTTAATAAGTTTTCAAACCAGAAAGAAACCCATTCTTTTTTTTTCTTATCCTTTTTAGAATTGTAACTTGTATTTTTTCCTCCCTTTGTTTCCTTAAATAACAATTTGGAATATGAAGTATTTCCCCAATCTGTCCCCTGTTGAAATAACTGTATACCATGCAGAATTCTTGCACACAGCTTTGGAATATTTATCTTGTCAGGTTTCTGGTATTTCAGGTCCCCAGTGACTCACCTAGTAAAGCCATTAACGGTGGTAAAATACATGACTGTGGACAATATATTTTTTAAATAAAATCTTACCATTACTGTGGCTCAGTTATTAAAATTAACAACCGAACTACCAGTGCATGCAACCTAATCAGTCTCCCTGTGCTCCCATAATATTTCCTTTGTGCCTTAATCTACATAATCTTACTCTACATACACTTATTTAATGTAGATAAGTAATGGAAACACCACAGAGAAATTGTGATGCTTTGACCTATAAACATGCCCCTCAGAAGTATAGTTAGTGGGATGTATATTTACGAGCTGGGTTTAATTAAAAGTTGCAAATGCTGAAGCCACTTCTTTAACTAGACACCTATTATCTAATGTCAAGAGCTTGGTTTTAATCATGCATTTTATATCACCATGACCTAGATCACTGCCTGTGACATATGAGATAGTGTGTTGTCTTCCCTGAGAAGATGTAGCAAGGGTTGATGGATGTTATCTCATCCCTAACCTCATTACTACAGGCCTCCCATCCATCTAATAAAATGCTATGATAGAGAGTGGGAAGACGCTATGAATCAGAATAGTGAAGCTGCTCAATGCAGATTCATTAGAAACACTGACTATATATCTAACAGGCAGAAAGTCAACACACAAAGTAGGCTGCTTCTTCTTTCCCCTGTTGAGGGCCGTTTGTTACTCTGGGATTCAGTTTTAATCACATAATGTGACATTCAATGTTGCTCCGTGTAACAAACTGTCACCCTAATGAACATTTCAACAGCTGCCCAGGAGTTTTTTTTCCTCCTTTTTTTTTAACACTGTTTCTTGAGGATTAAATCATTGCACCTGACCTTTGCTGCCCATCAGGTCACAGTTCTTAAATACAGCACTAGCCTGATTAAGACTACAGCCTAATGAACATAGTGCTTTAGTTACACTCATTTGGAAATTAAGTTCAGCAGACCAATTGCTTCTTGTCCCATAAAATGATGCAGGTCCAGGGAACAGGCTGGAAATAGTCGATAGACATTAACACTTACAAAATACAATGTTGGTACCATTACAAACACTGCGTAAGTACAAAGTAGCTGGTGTGTAACATTGGAGGCTGGGGAGAACTCTTGCATTACCAACAGAACATGACTCGGAAGGACTTTACAAGTTGTTTTTATAATGCCACTCAGGGATGAGGCAAAATTGCACAATACATACCCATATAATAAACAATAACTATGGTGATAGACTACTGAATTAGACCACTGCACCAATAGACACTTTGCCCTTACATACAGATAATCTTTAGTACAGGTTTCAGTGAAATTTGACATTCCATTTGTTTTTTTTAAATAAAGTTGTGTACATCAGCAGAGGTTAGCACCTAATTTGTTGCTTCTGGTCTTTATCAGGCTGGTCGAAAATTCATCAAATTAAAAAAAAAAAAAATGTTTTCACAATGTGAGTTTCCATTAAACTTAAAATAATAACAATGATATAAATAGTTTTTGAATGTGTTTTTTTTTTTTTTTTTTTTTTGTTAAGAAAAAAGTAAGAACAGCTTTCAAATAGTGCACTTTCAGTGCAGGTTCTGTCATCAGGTAGATTTTGTTTAATTTTGTTATTGCCCTTGCTTTCAACTTGAGACACATAGCTCCTGTCATTGTTTTATACCAGACACTGCAGCCTTCGTGGATGAACACTATCACTTAACTAGTACAGAAAATGATGGCGTTTTGGAAGCAGGAGCTCATTCTTGCTGTTCTTACAGCATCTAGCAAAGATCAACATTATCATGTGAAAAGCCATAGTAATGACACAGTTGCTCAGATAAAGAAAAAAAAAACAAGAAAAAAAGATCTACACAAAGCTGAGAAGCAGCATGAAAACAACCATCAATTACTCCCTCTTATTCCCTCTTTTCAGTGTGTTATTAAGAGACCAGCTCTTGAACAAGTTCTTCAGTTTTACAGTCGTAACAGCCTTGTCTAAGTAATTACTCTCTGCTATTTTTAAATGATCAGCAGGAAGAGCACCGACTGCTCAGTGGATCTCAGTGATTCACATGAATGCTTCATTCGATTGAAGTAATGAAGTTCATTATTTTTAGATGACTTTTTTTCTCTATATATTCAACCCTTCTTTTGAGCCACCCCCAAGCCTTTCCTGTACAATTAAATCTCACACTGTTCAATATACAAAATGAAGTAAGCTGCAACATGTCTTAACTTTTTACTCATGTGTTTGAGTGACCATTTAAAAAGCCCTGAGGCAGCGTACATTAAGAACAGCGGGCTGTGATTTGCACCATTCAAGGGAAACATTAATAGGAATAGTTGATTGGATAAAGGAGTCTTAGTTTGGAGACTGCCACCATTTTCGAAGTTGTGTGACTCAACTTCAACTCACAAATCACAGTGACACAAGGCTCCAAGCATCTTTATATTTTTGATTTATGAGTCTGTAACAACATTCCACAGGCCGGCAACAAATGTTCCATAGATGAAAAATACTGTAGAAGTTTAAAATATGAAGTCTCTATTCACAAAATGCTTGATAATTAGACATGGTTGTTTCAATTACAGCTGCAAGCAGTAGGACCGAGCAAACAACCTTGTTGCAAAGCAATGCATTGTGGGTAGGGGGAGTGTTGTATTACGGTACTTTGTGCTCCCCTGAAAAAATAAATAAATAAAAAACGCAGAAGCAGAACAACGTGAATTATGTCTTTCCTGACAGATGTCTTTATTTCAGGCAGGATTTAGTGATTTATTTCTTTTTCCACAACGAGGCCATCGTTTCATTGTAAAACATTTGCTGCCACGCTTGCCAGCTTAGAAATATGTATATTTTTCTAAATAAACACATATGGTAAAATTAGATAATATGTATCTTCATGGCATTGTATGTTGTATCCCTTCTATGCGACTCATAACGAATGCCCTAATATATAACTGCCTAGAATGATTTGGAAAGTTATTTGTCTATTGCTAATTTGTGGCACAAAACTAATGGAGCCTAATATTGCATGTAATTTTAAGTCAGTTTCCAATTAGTTTTGCTGAGGTATGTACTCATATTTTAGATCTCTTTGAGAATTGTGTCCGTTGTGATTATGTATGTAAAGAGCAGCATGTATCCTGCTCTTTATTGTTATAATAGTGGACCATGTTGATACATTTGATAAATGTTTTTTTGTACTGTGGACTTTTAATTCTAAAACGCACACACAAATGAACTCTGGTATAGACATTTTCCAGCTCAATTTCACGCTGAAAGCATTTTCGGCGCCTTGTATGTATTTTGTTGCTAGTGTTGTTGGTTGCATATTGTGTGTAAAATATGCTGTAAACTAACATGGTTTCTTATGGAAATAACCTGTGCCTGCTGCCCACCTGTTTATTTATTTATTTATTTATTTAATTTTTACATTTATGTAATTCAGCATATGACAACTCTTTTGAAATGGCCTAGATACATTTTTTTTTCTTACTACTGTAGTCTCCGCATATAGGAACACTTCCTGAGAACACTTTGCCTAAGGGAACACCCTTGTGGTGAAACTGATTTTTCGCATTATAAATGCTCTAGCTAAAGGACCAAGAACTTCACTTAAAAGAACACCTTCTTGTAGGTTCCCAAGTTGCTCATCCAGTTAAAGTGCTGTGTGAGTCAGGCAGCTTGGATGGTGCCAGCTTATGTTCCAGGCTGTGCAAAGAGGCCAATCTGCTGGGGACCAAAGGGAGCGCCACATTGACTCTGACACATGCCTGTGTTACTTTTTTTTTCAAATGATCAATATAGTTTCTAGCTTTGTTGCAACATAAAATTATGTTTGTTTCGGAATCAGGTACACAGCATGCCTCTTATTAAGATAAAAGAGTGGACTTCACTGCAAGGTGGCATCCCGTGCGTACAGACAGAGATGTTGACAGTGTGTGTGCATTGTAACAAAAATCCTTAAAACTATCAAAATGAGCCTTCAGTCGATTCAGGGCCAAACTGAATCAAATGATCAAAGACAATCTGCCAGTTGTTAACTATGTGGGCCACAATCTACGCTGCTAAAACAATTAATTTTTAAACGGAATCACAGGGTAGAACTATTCTGTCTGTTTATTTACTTCTCTTTGCTTCACAACAACAAACATTCTCCTGTCACTGGTCTTTAGCCCCAGTGGGTCCTGCCTCATCCCACTTCACAGACAATCACCAGCAGATCCTGTGGTCCGTGCCTGTCACCCATAGGCTGTTTGACCGATGTGAAACACAGCCCTTCCTGCTCCAAACATTCCTACACTTCACAGACCTCACACATACATATATATATATATATATTATATATATATATATATATATATATATATATATATATAATTGATGTCCAGGGTCAGGTTCGTTATAGTGGAAGGTTCGTTATATCATGACAGGCATTATTACTGTCCGTAATATCGCTACTGTATGACATATATATAATATATATATATGATATATATATAATATATTACTTATATATATATATATATATATATGTGTGTGTGTGTGTGTGTGTGTGTCATGTTAAAAACCTGACAAGGGATAATGTTTAAAAGAATTTTTTCTTAATGGTAACCATTGTAAAAGTTTTCAAAAAACTTGAGCTGTACTGGGCCCCTCATATGTAAATTAAGTAAGTAATAATACTATTTCTACTAGATGATGACTGGTACTACGATGCTGATGACTATTATTATTATTATTATGAATTAATTAATTATTATGTACGAATAATAATAATAATACAGACAATATGGTAGTCCAGTACCAGATAGCCTCCACAGTTAGCTGCACCGATACCTAAAATAACTTATTTCAATCCTACTTGGGAAAATTCATATTTTGTTTTTGAACGGTCCAAGGAGAGTTGTATGGAATGCATAAGGTGTGGTCAGGTAATGAAGCAAATAAAATCTACAGTGGTCAGCGATCATGCTGAGAAATGGTGTAAGATGATACAAATATTAAACATGTCTGCAGCAGAAAAGCAGACTTGTAAGAGAAGCGAAAGAAAACAGAGGGTCAGGTGTATGTCGACATTTGTAAATTTGGACCAAAAAGATGCACAGAATGATCTTTAACTTTCCAACACTACAATTTCTGAATCTTTAAAGAAATTGCCACAAAAATGCACCCAAATTCCACTGCTTTCCACTATAGTGCATAAACTTTTGCCAGAGACAATGAGAAATTTGGAGAATACCTTCTCAGGAAACCCTGAAATTAGCGGTACTGTTTGTGCACAGAACGTGTGATGAAAACACTGACCAAAGTGACACGCAGGGCCAGATTAAAGGGTGTGGGGGCCTGTGATGGGGAGCCACACCCCTATGTATATATTATGTGCTATTTTTATAATTTCTTCTTCTTATTGTATTGTATTGTTATGCAAGAGGACAAAGCCTTATTCTGCTGTTTGAGACCGGTGAAAAATAATGTGTAGTGGGTGGTGATGGGGTTCAAACCCCTTCCCTAGAACCCTCGTGGGAATGCGGCTGGAGCATTAAGGTAATTATTGTATCAAAATTAGGTAATTAAGGCTCCAGCCACAGACTGTAAAAAATGCACTCCAGGCTTATTAAGAGGAGAGTATCTAGGACAGAGAACGGGAACGAGGAGGTAAATTAAATAATGGAGGAATTATAACAATTGCTAAGTGTGCGGGCTTAAACACCAGCACGATACTTATTTATTATTTGTTTGGCCAACACACCTTTTTGTTTGCGTAGTTTTGTGTTTGTTTATATCTTTTATTTTCTATTATTATTTCTAAAACACTGAGCACCGCAGCGCCTCAGTTTCACCCGCCATTCATTGTTTTGAGTCTGTGTTTCTGGAGTGACATCACCCCTACAAAGCCACCCTTTCAGAGGGCCCTACGCTAATCCATGTTTTGAGAGACCTGTGCATATTTTGGCGAATGGTGTTATTGGCATATTGATTAATCCTTCCCTGCATTGGGGACCTATACCAAGCCATATTTTACAGGCCACCTGCATACTCAGCCTTCCACAACAGCCAGGGTACTCAAAGCTTGTTAAACTATTTATGCCTTTATTGACAGAAATCACATGCGGGTGATAATGAAATCTCACGGTTGTTAATTTAATGATAATTTGAAATTACATTCAAGCATCTGTGGGAACATATAACAGAAAATTATGCAATATGAAGCTTCAGTACAAGGCAGTAAAATACAAAAGCATTAGCAAATGCATAATATAACATCCACTGGAGTTAATGGGTCAGTGGTTTTGTTAGTTTACAAGAAAGTCCAGCAGCTATTATATATACAATAGCAGCAGAATTATATATATATATATATATATATATATATATATATATATATATATATATATATATATATATATAAATAAAAAAAACAATGTGTTTTTTTTTGTTTGTTTGTTTTCAAACCTGTTCTTAGATCCCATCTACCGACCGGTAGTAGCACTGCATTCAATAGAACAAAACAATCTAGTCTAACAAAAAAGGGAATAGCTTTTATGACTGTCCTTTACTTCTTTTTTGTTTAAAACTTTTGGTTAGCTGTAAAGTCAGAGAAACAAACGCTATGGACTTAAACCCTTCTTGCTGGCTGCAGTCTCCCGCATTGTGCACGTTTACCTTTACCTGCCTTTTTTTTTTTAAATTCCAACCCCCTAATAAAAAAGGAGTTTCTAAAATTTAAAGAGGGATACTGTGAACATTTGAGACAGGACAGTTTTTTTAATTGGCCCTAAAACTGCTTGTTATATATTAATAGGTGGCTAACAAGTTCAGAGCTGTCGCTAAGGGCCAGCACAAAACCTGGAACAGCACTACACTATTGTCACGCATTCAAATGTATCACCCACCACGAGCACTACAGCACGCACCCAGGACTGGTGATCGTGTTTGTACATTGTGGGAGGGATACTTATGTTTATTATTTTGGACTGCAAACCCGTTATTATTTACCCTGTGCACATTGTTGTGTATTGCTGGGGATCATTATTTGATCACCCTACCTGGATTGTAAAAATAAAAGTACTGTTTTAAAACTGGATTACAAATCTGTCTGTTCATTGCACACTGCATCACTCCTGCACCTGCTCACAATCAACCACTTTGCCACAAGGCCCTATGCTATATTGTAATTTGTGTATCAGTTAATCCAGCCCTGGTGACGTCAACTTATTATTTACCATTATTTTGTGATGTGCAGCCATATTCAGCTGTCTGGAAAATTAACAAAATGATAGTTATGACAGTACAGAAAATTGTGTGGTTTAAATCAGTAATGCTGTCACAGCATTGTGAGGTATGTTTATTTTATATTATAATTAAATGTACGTTATATTAACGGACATGATCGATGATCAAGTCCTAGTAAGGTTAGTATTTTGTAAGGTGTCCATCATGTAACATGACTTTGCCAACACCTACATATGATATGTGTTGTTTGAAGTTGAATTTGTGTAACTGCTCTGTCCGGTGCTACCCAAGCAAGTTTTTTTTTTTGATATTACAAAAAAAAAAAAAAAAAAAGGTGATTCATAATAATTATTTTTCATAATTATGGGGGGCAATTACATCTGTAGCCAAAAGTTTTTCAGCATTCTACAGAATTAACCAATGTTGCTTCATAAATTCCAATGAAACCTGCAGAATAATGTTACATTAACATGTTGAATTACATACTGTTTTGTAGTTTTTCATACAAACAAAAAACTGACCAAAATTGAAAAATGTGACATTTGGAAATCTAACTCTAATAAATCTAAAATACTATACTGCTATTATAGCTTCCGATAGACTTTTGTGATATAATTTTGTAGTTTATTTGATTAAATGGTATTAAATAAAAGATCTAAATTATGTTCATGTAGTTTTTTTTTTAAATGATGTCTCAATCCTAAACTTCTATGCAAAACTTTTGGCCATAGCTGTAGATTTGATTGACATGTGATATGTGTCATTAAGTTTCAATTAAGTGCCCCGTCATGGTAGAGATGTACTGCATTGACATACCACCACATGACTGTACAAAGTATGTGCTAGCTCATAAAATTTGCTCGGAAAGTACTTCCATTGCACTTGTGTGCATCATTTATCATACAGCATACATTGTTATCCACCCCTATCAAACTTTTTTTTTTTTGTTTGCTTGAACTACTGGAATTTCGACTGTTTCCATTACAGTTGTCAAGCTTTTTTTTTTTTTTTTTTTTTTTAAATACTTTTTAGCTCATCAAAAAAGTTTAATGGAAACATAGCTAATATTAGGTCTGTGATAATCCTGCTAAGAATGTTTCGGAGAGAACTTGGTTCAAAGTTGTCCCCATATTATATATATATATATATATATATATATATATATATATATATATATATATATATATATATATCTATGTGTGTGTGTGTGTGTGTGTGTGTGTGTGTGTGTGTGTGAGAAAAACTGTTAGGGAAAGAAAAAAAAACAGTGAAATGTTATTTACATTTACTTGCTCATTAAACAGCTTTGTCTCTTGCTGTATGATCCCTAAGAGCAGAACGATTGCAGGAAATTGAAGATGTAAATTATTCCAAGGTCATGTTGGAGCCAGGATGATAACAGGGACATTTTAAAATACTGTAGCACCGTCCCTTTTCTTTGCGGCGCCACCGATGAAGTCGTTGACAAGGCGAGTGTCGTTTAGTCTTTTATTTATTAACTACAAATATAACTGTAGCTGGCTTCCCCTCTTACACTGCATGCAGGTACTGTTTGTCACTCAAGGCTGTCACACACACTTTTAACGGTTCACCACCACTTATGCACAATCTAACTAACCCCATTCACTCCTAGCTGTGCAGACACACCCAGCTTAACAATACACACGTGTACAACACATAACACCCACTGCAGCTTGTCTTCTGAGCCCACAGTTGTCCATGTCGCTACAATATTTTAAACAGGAGAATAGTCACATACTTAGGTCAGCAATTCATTTTTCTATGTTTTTTAATTTGCTGTGCAGTATGCTATATCTATGATTATAAAATGGGTTGGGAGAGAGCTGCATCCCAATGGCTGATAGGCATTCCAATTATTACAGTACAACCAACGGGTAAAAACAAGTCCCAGCAACCAAGACTTTTTACAAACAGATATTATTGCGCGGAGCGTTTAGGAATGTTTAAAAAAAAAGTTGAATTGGCCACCATTTTTTCCCCAGTAATCACAAAATAATAATAATACAATGTCAGACTTCCGCCATGTAAATTTTATCTTGTTTGGTGACTCCAATGTCCACACATTCCTGGAGGATTTAGACCGCAACAGGTTTTATTAAAAAAAAAAGGGGTCAGGAAAAAAAGGAAACAGTGAGTGCTACAAGACACCTCTCTCTGAGTACTGCTGACATTAATACAATTGACGCTTGTAAAGACGAGCAGAACACTAAAAAAGTAACCACTTCGGCAGTGTCAGATTTTAATGATTGGTCAGCACAACCAAAAAATAATATGGACTGGAAAAATGCACCTAAGACTGAAATAAACAGTTTTAAGACATTTCTTTGCTGAAGTGATAACTTCAGCTGGCACATGTTGCACCCTTAAAAAGAAACACGCAGCAGCTTTCTGTTTTCTTCTTGCAACTTTATTGTGCCACAGTTCAAATCAGTTTTACACTAAAGCAAGGCATATCATTTCTTTACTCATGCACTCATATCCAACAGGACTTCGGCTCACACGATTGTATTTTCTTTCTTTTCCTTTCCATATGTAGTTGTACTTTCCTCACCAGTACATAATTTCTTTTCCTTCGTCCGAACTGCCGTTTTTACTCCCTTCACACTGTGACCTCCCACCTCTCTACGTTGGAGCAGGTCACGTCTTAAAGTTACAGTTCTCCATTTGAAACCAATTTGAGTCTGGCAACTGTAAACAAACAGGCATGCCAATAAAGACTGCATGAAAGTTTTTAAATATATTAACTAGTTTTTAAACATTTATATTTATAGTTCTAGCGTTTTCTAGGGCTCAACAAACACAGTATTCAATTAGCTGCTACACAAGTTTAATGCAAGCTGGCCTAAATCGTTTTTTTTAATTCTCCTAGTTGGATGATCTATAAACCTAATTTCAGATACCCACTTTAAAACAACAAACAGCATCTTCTTTTCTGTCCTGAAAACTTACACGTGACATGTATCCCAAACAGACTTAAGTCATCGCTACTCAGGACGCAGATATCGCCCAACCCTTTTTATAAGCTAGTTTACACAGGGTGAGTCAATTTACACACAGGAGGAGGACGGGCTTGAACCCGGGACCTCTCTCACTACAGCATAGCACCGATACCACTGTAAAAAAGAGCTGTCTCCTTTGCAAGGAGTGCATATCGGGCTTATGTCTTTGTATGTGATTACGTCACCTACCAGCCCTGCTGCTGCCTTCCTCCGTGCACGCTACACTATATATATATATATATTTTTTTTTTTAATCAAAATTAGTCTATATCTTTATTCATAAAAACTAGTAAACCATTTTATAAGCCCAGTAAGACACTCCATGACATTGGTTGTGCTAGAATAACCGTACTTCCACAGTGCTAGAATAACCACACTACAGTCTCGTGCCTTACTACGCCTCTGGGCGTGCAGTTATTCCAGCACAACTAACACCATGTTGTGTCTTATTGCTTATTTAATGTAACAGGATCTCAAAACATTAGTTCTTTGAAATCCTAAGCACTCCTTCTCTTTTGTCATAGCTTTCTGTTATCTTTTACTTTTTTAATATGGATTAGTGAAAGCCCTGTTTCAAGTTATTCCATAGCCCAAGCTATGCATGTTTAAAACATACTTTATGTAATGTGCTCCATTGATTTCAGAATTATAATTTTTCCAACAGCAACATAAAAGTTTTTCACTATAACGCTATACTCTTTTTTTGTATTGTAGAGCTTTTGTTGTGTTGTTTTGTATACTTTAATAGATTTTTTTTTGTTTTAAGTTGAAGTTTAAAAAAAAAATACAAATAGGACAAGGACTGCAGTGCTACAAGAGATATATAACAATGTAAAGCATGGTTTGCCCTTCTTTACTTGCGGCAACATTTATGTGTTATTATTATTATTACACTGTTCTAGACTTTTGTTACAGAACTTACAGTGGACTCTATGTATCATTGATTTTTATGTATTATTGGTTTTTGTAACTTCGTAGACCTATCCACGATGAATTAAAATCATTTTCACTCCCGTAACTTAGGCCCCATTCACACTTGGCTGATATTTCGTTTCCTGGTACGGTTCGTTTGAGTTTGGAAGGTTTGCTCTTAAGTGTGAAAATCCAAACATTCCCAGGAACGATTAAAACGGACCGTCCCGAGACCACATGAAAGAGGTGGTCTCGGCACGGTTACATCCTTTCTGGGGTCAGTTCGCTTATTTTTGCTTCATTGTGAAAGAAAAATGTTCTCAGTTCAGTTGCGAACGTCAAGTGTACCAAAGGGTCATTTATTTTAGTTAAGTAACCGATGTAACTCAGCTGGAACTAAAACCAGAAAAATCTTGTATACAATAATATTATTGCCATCTTTGTAGCACACCTTGAAATTGAAGATGTCACTTCATGGAGATGAAGAAAAGCATCCCGTTGCCTCTTCTGCAGCTGTAGAAATGTTGTACTTATGCTTTAGCTAACTGTGATATCGGATGGTAAACTTTAAAAGTTATTTTTTTTAAAAGATTTAAAAAAAAAAAAATGCCACATTTAAAACCCGAGAAGTAAGAATATTTAACTATGTCATATATGTTATATTAGGCGGGCCTATATAATAAAGAAATGATAACTTGAGATTTGTTATCGTAGTAGTGCCAGTAGCTGAGAGACTACAAACCCTGGGTGAGATTTTGTGCAAACAGCAGATTCCCACAAGAAAATATTTTGAACATGAAGTAGGCTATAATAATAATACAGGGTTTTATTTCATTCACACTTCTCTCATGCAGTGGTTTCATTTGAATGGTAGTTTTACATTACTTTGTAAATTCTGTGACTTGAATACGTTCTAATTAAGATGTGCATTTGTCTTAGTGCTACGAAGAAAACAATTGTGTTGTGTTCGGTTTTGCCAAGATTGTAATATTGAATTGTATATTATTTAACAAATTATATATATATATATATATATATATATATATATATATATATATATATATATATATATATATATATATATATATATATATGCATGAGATAAGTGGCTTATGAACAGTAACTGCAAAACGTTTTATTATTATATTAAATTAAGGCTGCCAAATGTTAAATTCATGTTTTTACATATCATGTATCGAACTGTACCAAGTTTTGTTTTATTTGCTATTTATTAGCTATGAGCTGTTTTTTGTGTTCTCAGTACAATTGCAGATCTGTAATTTGAAAGGAAAGTGTTCTCGGTACACTGGAAAAGATGGAAGGGAACTCAATATATTTCCAAGTGTTCTCAGCACACATCCAGTCTGAAAAAGAAACGATCCAAGGAGGTTTACACTGAAAAGTGCCAAGCACACTTGGTAAGTGTACTGTACTCGGGACACTTACAAGTGTTCCCAGTGTGAAAAGGGGGTTAGTTTCATCCATGCTGCGGTAGTCATGACTGTTTGTTTCAAACTACTTTCGTATGCAAATGTACGAATATCATTATAATATCAAAGTTTTGTATATCCTTGATGTATTATCATTTTTTTCCTGATTTACGACTTTGGTTTGTGTGTCTTCTGTTACACATGCCTCTCACTGGCGTAGATTCAGCTAGCTGTTCATATTTGAAACTTCCTGTTTAAACAGGCTTTGTAAAAGAAACCAAATGTAGTGACCTTACAAAGTGATAATTCATCTCGAGGAAAACATACTTGAACTTTGACCCATACAACTTCTCGAGACCATCACTTGCAATTCAAACAAAAATGTCTTGTTTTCAATCACTTGACAACAACCGCAGTACAGAAATGTTCATTAATGATCAACAAAATGAGAATACGTTAAAAATAAATAAATAAATAAACAAGTTGTAAGCTGAAGCACTAACGGAACATATATATATATATATATATATATATATATATATATATATATATATATATATATATATATATATATATATATATAGACAACGACAACTGCTGTGCACCAAAATAATCAAAATAAAGAAGAAAAAGGTAATATAGGTACATAAAGACCCACATGTTTATATGTTTGCAGGTGTTGTTTTTTTTTTCTTTTTTTTAAACTGCTGCGCTAAATGTGCAGCCTGCAGACACGTTCTTAAAATGATTCACCGGTGCCGAATCAGTCAGTGCCGGGATCGGTGTCGAGGCAAGCGCTGTTGGTGCCGAGGTCAACGTCGAGATGTGCGCGGTCGGTGCCCAGGTGCCGTTGCCGAGTCGATCAGCGCCGAGGTAGATGACGATGTGCAGCCCGGTTGGTGCCGGGCTGTAGACAGCCTCAAAGCTATTCCCCAGTGCCGAATCAGTCGGTATCGGGATCGGCTTCAAAAATAGCGAGGTCAGTGCTGAGTCAAACGGTGCCGAGGTCCATGCCGACCTGTAGCGCAGTCTGAGCCGGGCTGTAGACAGCCTCGAAGAGTTTCACCATGCCGAATCAGTCGGTGCCGTAACGGCGCCGAGAAAAGCGTTGTCGATGCCGAGACAGTCGGTGCCGAGTGGACCTGTTCCAAGGTCAGTGCTGATGGTAGACATGGTTGATGCTTTGTTTTTCCAAAACCGATTCTTCCATTTTCATGTACTGATTCAAAATCTGGTCTCAGTGAATTTTATTAGTTATTTTGTTAGTTTTGTTTCTTAATGTTTTTTGGCCCTGTGAAATGTTAAATCATATTTATTTCCATTTCACTAACTAACAGGTCATTTTCATCTTTGTGGAAATTTGTTTTCCTTTTCTTTTTAGCCGGTGCCATAGCTGTATCAAGGTCAGAGTCTGCAGACGCTGTAGCTCCATCTTATTGTATTTGCCTACTACTTCTTTCTTTCACTATACCACTCATTCATCTTTACCAGAAGGAAGTTCTAAATCTTAACTTTCAGTGTTGCAAACCTATTGATAATGAGATGAAAATGCTGGTCTCTCCTGTATAATGAGCAGTAATTTATGCTGTTTGTAAACTTGCGGTGATATTACGGTAGTAATAAAAATAAAAAAGAGCTGTTTAGTACACTGCACACAAAAATTCTATGAAGGATGGAGGCTAGAATTCACAGTATTTACGAAAACACTTAAGTAATATTAATACATCAAGCCCAGCATGTCCATAGGTGAATGCTAATTACATAAGTAATATTGCAGATGTATTATTGTGCGTGAAGGGGCTGTTTGAAGAACAGATAGTAGAGATTTAAAGTCAATTAAACATTACGTAAATTTGCCCATTGTCTCATACATACTTCATGTTTGTTCAGTCAGTTGTGAGCACATACTAATCCCAGTCCAGTATTAACAATAACAACACAGGATGTTGGATCGTCCCTCCTTGTTGCATAAATGCAGTGAAGAGAGCAATAACAGTCTCCACTACCCCTCACAGAGAATAGGGACCAACCAGACTGACCCTCACTTAAACAATGGGCATTCATGTCATTACCAGGTATGGGAGTTTGCCTTGAAAAAATTGTATGGGCATGGATAACTACAGTTGTGGACAAGTATCTGTTCCAAGTATTGTTTTGTGATATAGATTATTTCCCCCTGGTTTAAAATAGGTTTAGAATGGCCCAAGAGATACAATGGATAGATTTGAATTTCCAAAACTTCCTTGTATTGTATTTATTTATCCTAATAAAAAACATGTGACATTATATCTTTAAGACTGATGCTAAATCTATGAATGTATGCATTTTGTAATAATTTATCATAGTAAACAACTGAGTTAATTAACAGATGTAATGGGTTATTGAATATGAGATTACTTTGGACTTCTGCTATTGGAAATCTTTACTGTCAGTGGCATGACATTGTCCAAATGTTTGGAGTGGTACAAATACAAACATTATCAAATCTGTTACTACAGGCAACTTAAAAACAACACTTTTAATCCATTCCAGGCTTCACTGACCTTGGCTTATGTAAACATGTTGTAAATTGACATTGATTTTGCATTAGTCTTTTCTGGAAAACTCTTTTTTTTCAATCACAAACAATTCTTTATTAACTCTTTAAGGACCGTGATCGCGTATACATGATTGTAACAAGGGAGATCTGGGCTGACCGTCTGACATATGCATGGTGCTGCAGGAAGAGGGTGTGGGGACTTTCCCTCTCTCTGAGTGGCTGGGAGTTGGGCATTGGGGGAATTGCTGGCCCTATAAAATGATGCTCTGTTGTTCCCTCAGACCTGGCCCTCTAGACCGACAATGAGCTAGCAGAAGCGCTGCTCGACAAGAAAAGAAAAGAAAAAGAAAACCCAAAGAGAAGAAACTAAAAATATAGAGAGTGGGGAGCCCTTGAGCAGACTCTGATAGTGTATGAGAATAGGTGGAGGGAACAGCAAAGTGTAGGATGGAGATCCAAGTTGTACAGCTAGAGACGATTGGGGAAACGCTGCAGAGTGCAACACCTTTATTTTGTAATTTTTTTACTATGTTTTATTTCCCTCTTTCTTTTGCCTTTTTGTTTTTATTATTCTTTTGAGCACTTGCGAGTGCACCTGAAACTGAACTATGTACCCAAAAGTGGTATTCCAGTGGTCCTGTCTACCATCGCTGGTAGTCAGGCCACGGACAACAGCACCCTCTGCGGGCTAAAATAAATAATTGAAAAAGAAAAAAATAAAACTCGGCACCTGTGCAGTGTTTTGCGAACACACTTTTCTGTCTCCTGTCCCAGTATGAGTAGGGCTGGAGTGCAGGCGGTGGACTCCTGGACCGTGGATCGGCAGGCCATGAGCACCAAGGGCAAGTTTTGGTCCCAGTCCCATTGATGGGTAGAGGTAGTCAGTGCAAGTTGGGTCTCCAGGGTTTGGTTGAACCTCTCCACGAGGCCATCGCTCTGCAGGTGTAAGAGCGTCATTCTGGTCTCCCGGATGCCCAGCCGGTGGCACATCTCTGCAAAAAAAATGCAGAAACGAACCCATGACATTCCCGGCGAACCTCTCCATGGGACTGCCAACCTGGTCCTGCTGGAGAGGGGCCTGCGACTGGCCCTGGGGGCCCTTCCTGGCAATGCAGACATCGCACCGCTGACAGTTGTCCTCCACATCCTGGCGGCAGCGTCCCCAATAGAAACCACGAGGAATATGCTTCAGGGTCTTGGTCACCCCAAAGTGCCCGGACTCGGGGGCACCATGGTGGGCAGCTAGCACCTGTACCTGCATATTCTTCAGAACCACCACCTGCCACACTGTTTTGCCTGTTGCTGGCTCTACTCAATGATGCTGCAGGCCAGGCCGACCCCTTAGGACCATAGGCCCTTGGTGGTGGCAGAGAGGGGAGAAACATCTGCCCAGACGGGTTGCCTGTGCTGCTCTTGCCAGCGGAGGGTCAGCTCGCTACAGTGTGCTGGCTCTTTGTTCATCTCATCACCCGTCCAGTCCCGTCCCGGAGCCAATTAACTGTTCTCTCTGCTCTTGCCTTGCACAATAGCTGCAGTCATCAGCCTCACAGAGCCTTCTGGACAAGGCCCCATCATTTGTATGTTTCTCCTCTGCATAGTGCTGGATAATCCACCTTGATACTTGTACCTCCGACTCCTTAAAGGACATCAGCCACTTGAATGCTGCGTGGTCCGCCCAGATCGTGAAGTGGACGCAGAGGTCGTAGTGGAAGTGGTGGGTGGCTTCAATGACTGCCAAGAGTTCCTTACAGGTGATGCAGTACTAGTGATTGGCTTTGTTCAGTGCCCAGCTGTAGTAGGCAATGACTTGCTCCCCAGACCTGGAGAGCACTGCTCCAATACCGTCATTGCTGGCAACTATTCCCGGGAGGAAGGGAGCCATAGGATCTGGGGGTATCAGAATGGGGGATTGGGTCAGGGCTGATTTGAAGTCATCAAAAGCATGTTGCCGGTCCTCGGTCCGGACGAACGGTTCCTCTTTTTTTAGCAGGCTGTGGAGCGGGCCACAGTCATCTCAAGCACGGGGACGAATTGTCTGTAATAGGATGCCAGGCCCAGGAATCCTCGTAGCCATCGGGGGTCGGTGGGAACTGGCCGGTACCTTACAGCGTCAATCTTGCCTGGCGCTGTCTTGATACTGTCAGTTCCTACGCAATGCCCCAGGATGGAGCTTCAGCCCAGTCTTTGTGACGTGGTGGAGTACCTGGTCCAAAGATGTTAGAGCGCTGTTGAATGTACCACTGTGGATTAGAAGGTCATCTAGGTAGACCAGTTGGGGGGTACTGCAGTCAGCACCTTGATGGAGCTGGGCTTGGCGGTCCGAGGATGGCTCAGGGTCTCTGGATCATTGAGGAGCGGGTGTGGGCCTCCTTGTAGCATAAGTGTCCCAGTCTTCAGGTCGAGCTGTCCTCCCATGAAACGCATAAAATCCTTACCAAGGATCCAGGGGTCCTGGACTGTGGCAACCCACAAAGGGGACCCCTTCTATCTTGACTGGCACATGACAGAAGTTCCTGGTCCACGTGCATCCCATGATGGCCAGTCACTGGCTGCTGGTCTGGAGAGCGGAACCCCGTCCTACTGGACACAGGGATGGATCTTCACTGGGGGTACGGGGTGGTATTTCTGAAGGACGGAGCAAGGGGCCCACGCCGTCCTGTCTACGCAGGCCCCATCTCGTTTCCTGCAACGGCTGCAGCTAGTATTGTTGAGATGGGGGCGCTGTGCTGATGTAATGGTACGGGTTTAGTTGGGGTGTGGCGGCAGGTGGCAAGCATTGGCCTGGGTTAGCTGGATGATGCAGTAGGGTGGCTTGTTGCACAAGAGGGTTTGTATTTTGCAGCAGTGGCTGGGTTCCAGGCATCTGCTGGTGGGGGCCTGAGCAGAACTGTCGCGGGCAGACACATGGCAAATGACATTTAATAGAGAAAAGTGTAAGGTACTGCACGCAGGAAATAAAAATGTACGTTATAAATATCATATGGGAGATACTAAAATTGGAGAAGGAATCTATGAAAAAGACCTAGGAGTTTTTATTGACTCAGAAATGTCTTCATCTAGACAATGTGGGGAAGCTATAAAAAAGGCTAACAAGATGCTCGGATACATTGTGAAAAGTGTTGAATTTAAATCAAGGGAAGTAATGTTAAAACTCTACAATGCACTAGTAAGACCTCATCTTGAATATTGTGTGCAGTTCTGGTCACCTCGCTATAAAAAAGATATTGCTGCTCTAGAAAGAGTGCAAAGAAGAGCGACCAGAATTATTCCGGTCTTAAAAGGCATGTCATATGCAGACAGGCTAAAAGAATTGAATCTGTTCAGACTTGAACAAAGAAGACTACTTGGCGACCTAATTCAAGCATTCAAAATTCTAAAAGGTATTGACAGTGTCGACCAAGGGACCTTTTCAGCCTGAAAAAAGAAACAAGGACCAGGGGTCACAAAGGGAGATTAGACAAAGGGGCATTCAGAACAGAAATAGGAGGCACTTTTTTACACAGAGAATTGTGAGGATCTAATCAACTCCCCAGTAATGTTGTTGAAGCTGACACCCTGGGATCCTTCAAGAAGCTGCTTGATGAGATTTTGGGATCAATAAGCTACTAACAACCAAACAAGCAAGATGGGCCGAATGGCCTCCTCTCATTTGTAAACTTTCTTATGTTCTTATGTTCTTATGTATATTGGGGGCCTGTGTGGTAGTGGATCTGATCATGGCAATCAGATTGGGCATCCATGGCGGGTTGATGGGGTCGCTATAGCTCTGGAGCTTCAAGTTGGTTCTGCCTGGCAGTAGGAGGAGCTGTGCCAGCCTGAGGCATGATTCTGGGGGCAGCAGGGTCAGCCGGGTCGTCTTCCTTAGGCGCAGCTTCAACTTGTTCTGCCTGGGACACAGCCTGCTCCAGAGAGGTGGGGGTGGCCATCCTGATCTGCTGACACAGGGACAAAGGGGTTAGCCAGTGTATGAAGGCTTCAGTGGCAAGGTGCCGATGCATGGCAGGTGTTTGGTCCGGGTAGCCTCTGTGGTCCAGGTACAGCACGTCTGCGGCAAGGATGCCTAATCTCTCTTGTGGTCTTATATAACCAGCTGCTATCTATCTGGGTCGGCTCAGCATAAGCACTTCCATCCTTGTCCCTGCTTTGCATGACACAGGGCTCATTACTCGACACAGGGCTCATTACTGCCTCCCCCAATCTCCATGGTCAATGCAGACCCATTCAATGCATAATTGTGGCTTATCCCTGTTATATTAGATTGCAGGTTTTCAGGTACCTGGTCAGTTATGCAGTCAAATAGATGCCTTCTCCCATTTGTTTAATCCACGGTTGTTTTCCATACCTTATATAAATGCTTTCCAGCTTACCTGCCCATCATATTTCAAGGTTGGAGTGTAGCCTTTCCCTCTATGTACATTCTGGTTCACTTCTGGCCCACCCACTGGCTCTGCAAACTCCTCCTTCTTGTTGTCTAAAACCCAACCAATGGCTGCCTCCAGTGATGTCATGCTGCCATCTTGGCTCTGTGTAACAGAATGACGCTCCATACCTCTTGGTGTGCAGTTTCTTGCATCAGCTCCGACTCTATCCGTTCCATCTCCGTATCCCGCTTCTGAACACCAATGTAGCAAACCTCAGTTACCGCAAGCAGGCGCATGACACAGGGCGAGGCAATCCAGACACAGGCGAAGGGCGGACACAAACCTTGGACCTCTCGCACTCAAGAATAGTGCCGATACTGCTGTACAAAAGAGCCAGCTCCATTGCAAAGAGCATATATCGGGTTTATGTCTACATGTGATTTCGTCACCTACCAGCCCTGCTGCTGCCTTCCCCCATGCACTCTACACTCTCCCTTGCCAGCCACGAGTCCACACATACACACTCACGTGCATACCAGCTTAACAATGAACACAACACGTTCACCCACAGCAGCGGGTCTTCTGAGCACCCAGTTGTCTGGGTCTCTACTATATGAAAAAGAATACTAATGATCACGAACCAGTCACGCTTTACTTTTTCAGTTCACTGATTCAATGGTAGTATGCCTCAGCCATTTAAAAAAAAATCAAAAAACAAACAAACAAAAAAATGTCCTTAATTTGAAAGATGTAAAGAAACATTTTTTTAAAAAACATTTACAGTGATTTCCCTTTTCACAAAAAAGGGGTAACATTGCATATTGGCGTACAAATTTTGATAATGTGCGAGTCACATTAACAGTTCACTTTATACTGCACCAACATATTACTACCATGACGACTATAAAGAAATTATTAATATGAAATAATTGAGAATATTTTAATTGCATTGTAAATACATTAAAAAAAAAAGAATGTTTAATCTACAGAGGTCTGGGGATTCTGAAAGATTTGTGCCAACATATAATTTAAAGCAGTTTTAGTCATTGGTTTAAATGATTAAAATAAAATAAGGAGTATTTCCCCAAGATCTTGGCTTTTTGGAACCAAACCAAAAGCAATCTGGACTTTATTGAGAATGAATGGTACTCCATCAAATATATTACAATGGATTAGATAAAGACTCCCTTAGAATCTCCTACCATAAGTAATTATATCATATATATATATATATATATATATATATATATATATATATATATATATATATATATATATATATATATATATATATATATATATATGTTTACAACAAATGTTGTATACAATATATATACAAAACTTTTTTTTCTTTGATTTTCAAACACAAAGAATAATTTTCTTTCGTTTCTGAAAGCAAACAATAGGTTCACTTTTCTAAGTGAGTAGATACAATTGTATTGAAAATAACTTTTTTATTTATTTAATTATTGTCAAACAGTTAACCTTGGACCCCTAAAACAACATTTTACATAATATATATATATATATATATATATATATATATATATATATATATATAGAGAGAGAGAGAGAGAGAGAGAGAGAGAGAGAGAGAGAGAGAGAGAGAGAGAGAGAGATATCTTATTAAAAAATGATTAATTACAGATGATTAATTACAAAAAGTGCATGATCATAACCCTTGTAAAATGATAATGCTGGTGTTTTGCATTTACTTGGTGCAATAAGGATTTAAATAGCTATGTTAACAACAAAAAACAATTTAGCACTATGATAGAGCATCATCAAATCCTTACTATGAAATAAACAAGCATTGCTCTAAAAGGGGTGTTTACAATTTTGTGTTTTGCTAAAGTTGTGCCAATACGACTATTTCCATTAGAAAGTATTTTTAAACTATGTTCTATTTAGAATAGCTGTGTCTACCACTCAGCCTGTTTCCCTGACACTAGCTTGAATTACCCTTACATTTTGTGTTTTTTTTCTTATTTCTCCTGTGTCTCGCCTTCAGCTATTGACTACATATCCCAACTGTTATTGTATAAAATATGTTTATTTGCATGTCCAGAACTGTTACTCTGGAAGAGGAAATCAGGTTAAATTACCATCAAGGCTTACCAACAAGACCACATGCAATTCAAAATGGTTACATTTGTGTTGGCTAAACACTCAAATTGATTTCAGCAGTTGCTGGAATGACTTTCAAATTTTGGAAGGCAAAGAAGCCACCAGTTGTGGGTTTTGGATGATTGCAGTGTAGTGAGAAATCCTATAGCATCTGTTTAGTATCATTTCAGCTTCTCCTTCCCTGACATGTTGTCATTGTGCATTACATTTAAAAAATAAGTTATTGATTTAGAAAGGCCACACTGAGAGACCACATCTATCTTCTAAAGAGGCCATACATATATCCTGTGTTATAGTTAGGGGGATTGGACCACATGGATGTAAAATGACTGTTCCACTCTCAGTAACTCAATGGCTATTTTAAGGTTAAATCTGGGTTTTTCTGGGTCCCACTTATTAATTTGAAACTGTTGGAAGCACAGCCTCACACACACATTTTTTTTTTTTTTATTGGGTGTGTGCATATCATTATGTATTATGTATCTGATGAACTCTAGTATTTAAAGTACTTGCATAGACGAATAACATATTTAATTGTATGAAATCATATACTAAAATGCTGGCTCATGTGGTATAGTTATTGACTTATGTATTCATAAATGTCACGAGAAATCATTTGAAACATGAAAAAAAAAAAATAATAATAATGAACAAGTTGCAATTATTACTCTTATGACTCTGTCATATAAAGAAAAAAGAAAAGGTTCAGTGAATCTTGTGATATTTTTTTATGGTTTGCCAGCTGCATCGTGAAGAAAACTTTAATTGTTTGTAAATTCTGTTTCATCACTTTAATGAGGAAGAATTTTTTGTCATCATCATGAGAACACCATACTTTTAACACTGGGATAGAAACATCTTTTTAGATTTTACTAACTATATGCTGATTCTTTGTGTTTTTAAGAAAGACTAGATAAATAATTAGATAACTAGTAAATATAGACAGCAAAAGTATCTAAAACCAAATGGTGTAAATACTTATGATACACCAGTGAATATTTAAAAATGGAGATCCAAAGTATATATATATATATATATATATATATATATATATATATATATATATATATATATATATATATATATATAATATCAAAATGTAAACTGAAAATTTGCTTTTAAAAGAAACAGCACCACAGAAGACAATATGTCCCTTATGGAGAAAGGGAATACCTATATTTTTATTATATGGTAGAGAAGTATACTCTTTATATGAAAAATACATATCTTTAACCGGGGAATAAATCTATTATATATATATATATATATATATATATATATATATATATATATATATATATATATATATATATATATATATAGGGGCCAATTTCTATATATGAAAATTATAAAGATCATACTTTTCTACCATATATTAAAAATATATGTTTTTTCAATAAGGGGTGTGTAAGCATGATGTCATTTTCAATGAAATATTGAAGCTATCCAGTTTCCCCTGATTCTTTGTTCCTTGACTGCATTCTACAATGTCATCACCCAGTAAAATAAGAATATTCTTGTAAGTGTGAGTAACTTTAATTTTTACTTCTGCTCTTTGTGCCAAGGACTGTTGGTTTTTCAGACATGCCAACTGCTCAGGGATTCCAGTAAATTACTTAAACATGTGCTTGAATGGGCTGATTCCAGCCGTAGTGAACTGGCTGAATTATTCACATCATATTCTTACCTGGGATGTCTTTCAATATTAAATCACAGTTAATGTACTGGTGGGATCAAACTTGTTCAGGACAGGTATACTGTTTTTGTTTGTAAAGTCTGATTCTGTAAGCTAACATCCCTATTGAGATTTATATCAAGTGTTTTATAATTACTGTGGTTAGGAAAACAGTTGTGCTGCAGTAGTTGTAAATAAAATCGAGAAGCTAGCAGAAAAGTCATAATAGAAGCTTTACTTATTTATTCATTTTTTTGTGGAATTAATCAGTGATCTGAATATGAATTGAATTAGCCCCTTGGGATAAAAGGCTTGGCAGGATATGCTGGTGTTTTATTAAAGGGTTCTTGCATGCCTTTATTACAAGAAAGGGCCTATTAACATCAAAAGTACAAAACCACATGGATTGAATTAGGTCACTCTTCATGTTACATTTTAAAATCTAATAAAATACAGCTTGTGATTGAGCCATGTGTTTAAGATCTGATGGACTGACTGAGCACTCACCAACTATTCAACAACATTCTTCTGGGCTGTAGTCAAGCGTGATCTGTCGTGGAACACTGGTGTTACAAAGAGGTTGGTGTTCAATGAAGAGGCAAGGAACCTTCAGCAATGACAAACATCCTACATTCAACATATCCTACGTGAAAATTCTAATGGCCATTTCAGTCAGTTAGACTGCTGAAATTGATACAGAAACATTTCTAAAAGTTAGTCCGAGTTAGTCTGTTTGTGATATAACATCCTATATTCACAAATCTTTTGCCCAAGAGTTATTTAAATAAAGTTTATTCTTTAATTTCTTTTATATAAACTCTGTTTTCAAGAAGCAAAAACAGACTTTATAATATCTATCTATCTATCTATCTATCTATCTATCTATCTATCTATCTATCTATCTATATATATATATATATATATATATATATATATATATATATATATATATATATATAGTGCCTTGCAAGTATCCAGACCCCTGACCAATTTTCTCATATTACTGAATTACAAATGGTACATTGAAATGTCGTTCTGTTTAATATTTTATTTTAAAACACTTAAACTCAAAATCAGTTATGTAAGGTGACATTGGTTTTATGTTGGGAAATATTTTTAAGAAAAATAAAAAACTGAAATATCTTGCTTGCATAAGTATTCAACCCCCACACATTAATATTTGGTAGAGCCACCTTTTGCTGCAATAACAGCTTTAAGTCTTTTGGGGTAAGTATGTACCAGCTTTGCACACAGTGTCAGAGTGATTTTGGCCCATTCTTCTTGGCAGATTTGCTCCAGGTTGTTCAGGTTGGTTGGACGACGCTTGTGGACCGCAATTTTCAAATAGTGCCACAGATTCTCAATGGGATTGAGATCAGGACTTTGACTGGGCCACTATAGGACATTCACCTTTTTGTTCCTGAGCCACTCCAATGTTGCTTTGGCCTTGTGCTTGGGATCATTGTCCTGCTGAAAGGTAAATTTCCTCCCAAGCTTCAGTTTTTTAGCGGACTGAAGCAGATTCTCTTGCAGTATTTTCCTGTAATTTGCTCCATACATTCTTCTTTCAATTGTAACAAGATGTCCAGTCCCTGCTGATGAGAAGCATCCCCACAGCATGATGCTGACACCACCATACTTCACTGTAGGGATGGTATGTCTTGAGGCATGGGCAGTGTTAGGTTTGAGCCACACACAGCACTTTGAGTTTTGGCCAAAAAGCTCTCTCTTGGTCTCACCTGACCACAAAATCTTTTCCCACATCGCAGCTGGGTCACTCTCATGCTTTCTGGCAAACTGCAGACGTGCTTTCAGATGGTACTTTTTGAGTAACGGCTTCTTTCTTGCCACCCTCCCATACAGGCCAGTGTTATGCAGAGCACTTGATATGGTTGACTGGTGCACCATTACTCCACTCACAGCCACTTAACTCTGTAGCTCCTTCAAAGTGATTGTTGGCATCTCTGTGGCTTCTCTCACAAGTCTCCTTCTTGTTTGAGCACTGAGTTTTGAGGGATGGCCTTTTTTTGGCAGTGCCTGGGTGGTGTGGTGCAGCTTCCACTTCCTGATTATTGATCCAACTGTGCTCACTGGGATATCCAAACACTTGGATATTATTTTGTACCCTTTCCCTAATCTATGCGTTTGTATTACTTTGTCTCTAACTTCTGTAGAATGCTCTTTGGTCTTCATTTTCCTTCAGATTCACAGCCTTACCAATGATCCTTCAACAGTAGGGTTTTTATCCAGAACATGTGACAGCAACTTTAATGGTTCACAGGTGGAGGCCAATAGTAAGGTAATTGTGTCCTCGTTAGGGCAATTTCTTTCATCTGTGCAAACTGGGAGCTTCCAAAGCACAGGGGTTGAATACTTATGCAAGCAAGATATTTCAGTTTTTTATTTTTCTTAAAAATATTTCCTAACATAAAACAAATGTCAGCTTACAATAATTGAGTTTGAGTTTAAGTGTTTCAAAATAAAATATCAAACAGAACAAAATTTCAATGTACCATTTGCAATTCATTAATATGAGAGAATTGGTCAGGGGTCGGAATACTTTTGCAAGGCACTACTATATATATATATATATATATATATATATATATATATATATATATATATATATATATATATATATATATTTTTTTTTTTTTTTTTTCTTTTTGAGTTAAAAACTTTGTGAATAGACCTATAATGGTATTATTATATACCAGTAACATTATCTTTGTGAAGCATTATGCAAGTGTTTTGTTCCCAATGTCTTTCAGTTCCAGGTTTTTTCATTATGTTAACAGCAATACCTCACATAAAAAGAAAATATATTGGTGTCACAAGTGACAAAATGTATTTAGGATTTATTTTAATTTTATTCATCTTATTATTGTTTGGATTTTTATTTTATTTTTTGTTATAAGATGGAGCTTGTGGCAGTATGGCTGATGTGATGATGTGTGTAACGTCAGGTTCCAGGAAAGCAGCACACCAAAGGCAGGAATGCTGGGCAAAACACTGCGTGGCTGCACAGTTTTTTATTAAACAAAATAAATTCTTTTCAAAACACAAAATAAAAGGGCACAAGGGCCAAACAAAAACAGAGCTACAATACAGAAAGTAAACTGGACGAATACCTCAACAAAACAAAGGTAGCAGTCATTTTCTAACAATGCTGGAATGCTCCTCCAAACTCTCCAAACTCAGTCTATGATCTTTCTCCTAACTCCAACCATCCTTAATGAGCCTGGAGTTGGGCTTATATAGCAGATGGTTAGGAGTCAATTGCACAATTGACAATCAATAAACTCCTAACCACCTGCACCTGACCAATCATCCCTGAATGGGAATTAACCCTATCCTAGCCAAACACTAATGCGACTGCATTTTAACTAATACATAGCCAGTTTTCAAACATCAGAATATACAAAATACAAGCAATAATAACAGCAAATCATAATACAAATAAATAGGGGACGGGCACCCCTTCACAGAGCTATTTGGTTTTTTTGCACAGTGTGTGTTTTTTTTTTTTAATTTATTGCACGTATGTAGAAACAGCTTCACTGAATCACTGTTAGTTTGTTTGGGAGTCAGTCAGGCAGTTGGAATGACTGTGTGTGGAGTGCGGCAGCAGCAGTAGCAGCTGCACGGCAAAAAGCTGCTTGATGAGATTTTGGGATCAATAAGCTACTAACAACCAAACGAGCAAGATGGGCCGAATGGCCTCCTCTCGTTTGTAAACTTTCTTATGAGGAACTGGGATTGTACAGACAGCGAGATAGACAGTGGAACTTGTGTATTTACTTTCTTTTTATTTATTTATTTTGTTTACATTACTAAATCCTTTGGTTTAGCAGGAACTGGATCGCTTATCGAGTCTAGTCATATTTGATTTGACAATAATAACCAGAAAGTTACAGCGGTGGGTGGATTGTATTGTTCTGGGCTGGGGAATTGTCTACCAGCTTTAAGTTGCAGTGTGGAACAGGGTGGATACCTAAGGAAAGAGAAGTGGGTGTTCAGACAAGAAGTGGTTTGTCCAACCCGGTTGAATTACTTACCAATTACATCCATTTGATCTGTGTCTGCTTGGAAAGAGTTGCAAGGTGACTGATTAGCAACAACTGAGATTTCCTGGCTGCAGCAGGGGCTGACTATCTACATAAGGATGTTGATCCTTCCATTACTGAATACTTACCCTGTGCTGAGCCAGGCTTTTGTGTGTTAAATAAGGTTTCTTCAGCTGTGATCAGCAGCAGTAGATTTGATCATCCTTGGGTGTAGAGTAAGAGACGAGGAACAATGGGTGGCGCCTGCATTGAGCGGGGATGGAATGGTGACAGAGGCCCAGCATAGAAGGGATCTCCCACTCCAGCTTGCTTTCAGACGCTAGAGACGGCCTTCATCCTCGGTGACGTCACTCCATGACTCCACCCTTGGACAACAACCATACCAGAAGCATTAATAGACATATCTATATTTACGACACTACGATCTCAATTCTGCCAGTTAAGCAGAGAATTGTGAAGGACGTTGTTTTAAATAGTGTTTTAAAAACTTTTAGTGTATATTTGCTCGTTGAGTAATCCCTACTTGTCTCTGTCTTGTTAATTTAATAAAAATTGTAACTTTGATTATATTTACTTCTGTGTTCATGTTGTGGTGGATCCTGGCAATCTAAAAAACCTGCTAAAGGAAGGAAAGACCTGATTAGTGCAAGGAGGACTTTACCCTCCAAGGAAAAAAAACAAAGTGACATGGTCAGCTACAAATATAGAAATAGTCGTTAAACTTACCATTAGTGACATGTGTGACATTGGCTTGTCACATGACTATGAAACAATTAGCTAATTCAACAATTATCATCAACTGAGTTCAGATTAATTTGCAGTTTACTATCCTTTCATTTTAACTAGGTTTAGTCTAAATTCACCATTTCTGAGTTGTAAGTCCTGTAGATACCCAACAACTTTTTTCTCTAGACAGTGTAACTCCAGGATGCTTTCTCATACACACACATTCTTTCTAACTTCAGTCAATCTGTATCATTTATACGTAGTGGCAGAAGATGTTGACATGAAGGTGAAAACATCAGTTTTCCATTCCACCTTAAATCATTTTTATTTTGTGTCTGTGGACAGCTGATCATACCATGTAACTGCAATTTTTCAAAAGTGAGACATTTTTCACTACAACCCATTCTGCAAGGACCTTTGACTAACTTAGCAGACAGTAAAAAAAAAAAAAAATACTATGCATGTGTCTGTTTTAATGATCTAAAGAGTGGTGGATCAAATTAGTTCGGTCTCTAATACCACAGTGTAAATATCCCCATATTTTAATGGTTCTAATCTCACCACTGTTAAAACTGTTAACATCATCCAGTGACATTATTCACACCATGCACATGTTTTTTATCACTACCAAAGCAACATCGCAGTAATAATAATATTATAATATGTTGGTGTCCTAAAGGCTGTGAGTGAGTAGTCGCTTACAAAATGTTATGACATGTGTAAGGGGGTTTAGTCTTTCGAAATTATATTTTGAATTTAGTTTTTGTCTAAATTTAAAAAAAAAAAAAGTGTTTACATATTGACCTGACAATGTTCTGTTTTAAATGTTTATTATTATTATTATTATTATTATTATATTATTATTATTATTATTATTATTATTATTATACTATTACTACTACTATTACTACTACTACTACTACTACTACTACTAATAATAATAATAATAATAATAATAATACAAATGTGTGACATGATGACAGAATATTATTATTAATCATATTTTTTCTAATGTTGACGCAGCCATGACAGAAACATACTAACTCCTATTTTTTTCTGCCTAGATAGTTAACATATTAGCAATGCAAGTCACATGCAATTTGACTAATTACCGTGTTAGGAAATTACTTTTTTAGGGCTTTAAAGTGGCACAGAAATTGTATTTTTTCATTTTTTTCCTCCATTTACTCAGTAAATTATATCATTGAAAAGTTCACATTGTGCTGAAAAAACAAATATATAGGTTTCCTATGTTTCCTTTAGAGACATGTGAGTGGGGTTTTTAGTTCTGCAAGAAAAAAAGTACATATGGTTCTTGTATATTCTCTGTTGAGCCTGCACGTGGGATCAAGACACAGACTATACATCCTTCCCTATATCTGGGGAATGAGTTATTACTATGTTATTTCACTGCTGCTGGGCCTTCGGCTAACTCTAGAACCTATAATATGTGTTGTGTCATAAAATGTACTTGAAAGTTAAGATGTAAAATTGAAAAGAAACATAGCAGTGGGAGTGTGAACGACAGCATCTGCAGGGAATTTGAGGTCTTATACTATGTACTGTTGTCAGTAAATGGATAGATAGATTTTTTTAGTTTGAAAAATAACCTTTACTATTCAATTTTGTTCAATAGTCATATAAAACATATAAAACTCACTCAGGTCCCACAAACCTGCCCTCACTAGCACCGCTCGCAGCATTAAAAACAGGCTGATAAAGCACACTGATCTGACCCACAGCTCAGAGGCCAGAGAGTCTGTACTCTTCCACTCTATGTTTTGTAGATCTATTCAGTGATCAATCATAGTAACCCCCCCTGTTAACCAACAAAGATACAAAAAAAAAACTATTAGGACTCATCACGCAGGATTGTGAATTAAGGGCTCCTCTAAGAGCCAATAAATCCAAAATGACTCAATATCTCTCCTCACTGCCAATTTTTTTTTTTTTTTTTCTAAAAGTAATATAAAAAAAAGAATTTATAAAATACATTTCATATTAGGCACATAAGTTGTTATGTCTCTTGTTTGCTGTATTTACAATAATAATAGAATATCTTATGTTATATAAAAAAAAGACATATATTGTAATGCATGGGCCACATTGACCCACATGACGGTTCTAGTTAGAACTGTTTATGAATTTATCATTTTTGTGATTCTGGCTATCAAACGCCATCAGGAAATTTAATTCATATATTTAGGAAAAGTCAAAAACTGACATACACATAAGATTTATAATGGAAGAGTAATTAACATTTTAGGTCACAGTGACCCTCATGGCGGTTCCAGTGTTAAACCCAAAGAGCTTGGAGGCTGCTATTAGATCCCAAATCAAAAGCAATATCAAAGATATATCTGTTGGGTATACAATGTGATTGATTTGGGTGCGCAATAAGGTCCATGACAGTTCTCAGGCAGTTGACTAATGCCTTAGACTTTTAGTCTAGTCTTAGTCTGAAGATTTAATTTAGTCATTCCCTTAGTCTAGTTAACTAAAGTGGTCAAAAATGTAGTCCACTCTTAGACAATTGATGTTGGTTTTAGTCAGTGTCTTGGTCTATTTAATGTTAGAAAAATAGACTGCATATTCTTACTATTGTAAGAACAAACAATAGACCTTAAGCTTATTGTTTTTAAACATTTAATTAACATACAGTGACTGCAACAATTATTCAGGCAGTGCCACGTGTTCTTGTTTTGTTCACTGAAATTATGCAAATAAAAATAATCACACAGGCTAGTATGAGTTACTGTAAGGAATATGGAGATGCACTCTTTTAGCAAATAACAAAAATGCATAATTAGCAAATAAATGATAGGAGGGATAAATTATGTGTTTGTATTGGAAAGGGTGTGTAACAGGATAGTATGTGTTATTTCCTAATTGCTTATGCCTCAAAAGTATAGAAAATGGCTATTATTCCCCACAAACTTTGCTTTTGTGACCAGGACAGTGATATTTTGAAATTTACCTATTTCCAATGAGAAAATGGGCGAATTTGTGTCTTTTCGTTCACATAAAGTCAGAAAAAAACAACATATGAATCCAAATTAACATGTATTTATACTGAAGTAATACAAAAATGACTACAAAAGATTTAGAAGTGAGTAGTTTTTCGAGATTTACGATTATACTGTAAATCACTTTCACGAATCAGCCCCTAAATGTAGTCTCCCATCATGTTCTCGTTATACTGTCCTTGGTAGCGGCGTTCAAAGTCCAATATATCCTGGTGGAAGCGCTCGCCTTGCTCCTCCGAGTACGCTCCCATGTTCTCCTTGAATTTATCAAGATGAGCATCAAGGATATGGACTTTGAGGGGCATCCTACAGCCCATTGTGTTGTAGTTCTTCACCAGAGTCTCAACCAGCTCCACATAGTTTTCGGCCTTGTGATTGCCCAGGAAGCCCCGAACCACTGCAACAAAGCTGTTTCAAGCCGCTTTCTCCTTACTAGTGAGCTTCTTGGGGAATTCATTGCACTCCAGGATCTTCTTTATCTGTGGTTCGATGAAGACACCATCTTTGACCTTTGCCTCAGACAGCTTAGGGAAGAAGTCTTGAAGGTACTTGAAGGCTGCCGAATCCTTATCTAGAGCTCTGACAAATTGTTTCATAAGGCCCAATTTGATGTGCAGTGGTGGCATCAGCACCTTTTGGGGGTCCACCAGTGGCTCCCACTTGACGTTGTTCCTCCCCACAGAGAACTCGGTCCACTGTGGCCAGTCCCGCCTGTGGTAGTGCGCCTTGGTGTCCCTGCTGTCCCAAAGGCAAAGATAGCAGGGAAACTTGATAAAACCACCTTGGAGACCCATCAGGAATGCCACCGTTGCAGCCTCTTGATGCCATCTCAGAAAAATGCAGATATGTATCCATGTAGGCAGCTGGAACTAAACTGAACTGGTGGGCTTAAGGCCCCTGTATTTATACTACTATTTATATTACTGGAAAGTTCTAGAAAGTTCTAGAAGTTACTCCAAGTTTACTCAGCACTGAATCTATCTGGAATGTTTTTGAAAATAGGTAAATTTCAAAATATCACTGTTCTGGTCACAAAAGCAAAGTTTGTGGAGAATAATAGCCATTTTCTATACTTTTGAGGCATAAGCAATTAAGAAATAACACTTACTACCCAGGAACCAAAAAATAAAAAATAAAAATTGTTACACAGTGTTGTTGGTATTGCTTCCTTCTCATTTTATTTATTTTTTTATATTTCCCCCCCAAAAAACAATCATTTTTCTTATATTAAAAAAAAAGTGTACCTCCAGTACCTGCTCTTAGTCTTGCAGGCGTTTTTAACCCACGACTGCCACCATATGTGACAGGATAATGGCAAGACAGAGACTCAGGAGCCAGGACACTACACTACAATCACTAAATCACATTTTAATAAACAAAAATAACACAAAAGTACATGCAAAAAGGCACAAGAGAAAAATAAAGGTTTAAACAAAAATACAAAAACTGTTCAGGGTGGGCAAAGCTTTCACTGAACTTTTAAAGACAATATAGAGGCAAAAACAACACAAGTTCACTCACCAAACTCCTCCCCCCAAATGGCACCCTGGGCTCTCCTTTTATGGGATGTGGCTAGAGCCAAATTAATCAATAATTAACGATGATCTAATTAAGGCTCCAGCCACATTTTCACATGTTTTTGTCAGGGGAGAATTAACCAACCACCAACCACCACCAAACACCAATAAATATACATGAGCAGAGCACTCGCTCTGCCACAGGGCGCTATATAAATCTGGTGATATGGAGCAATTAACTTGTTAGAGAGACAAACTAGTTGTGTACCAGTCGTGTCTTGTTTTCCTGTGCCATACTCTATGTGTATGTGAAAAAGTGTAAAAATTGATAGCATACAGTCTCCTCAACTTCATATAAAGCAATATTTAGAGATTCATAATTATTTAATCATTTCACAGATATTTTCAGGTTTATGGTGCTTTTCCCTGATAAGGTGTAGCCACATTCTTCATTGTTTTCTACATCAACCTTTATTTTACAAACTGTTTTGTTTGTTTTAGCATCATAAGAGAAGTACTGCCAAAGTTTAATTTTTCTTCTCCTACTTGTAAGCACGATGCTTCCTGATTTGATTTGGTCTCATTGTGCTACATCAGTAAGAACTCTTAGTCTGCGTCTTTGTCCTTTAGTTAATTTCGTCAATCATGCTTAGCATTTTGGCAGGTCGTCATAGTCATCATCATACTTGATGATTTTCATCCACTCAGTCATCATTGATGAAAATAAAAAACACCTCGTCAACAAATGTTTTTCTCACTAATTTCGTCAGCAAAATGAACACTGCTCCACAACCTCCGTCATGTACAGGTCCGATGAGAAGCCACAGAATGCATCCGGATCACCTCAGGCTCTCAGCTCCTGCCCAGTCGGGGTCTTTAGACAATGGATCAGCTTATGCAGAGCTGCCTTTTACTTCAACCCAAAAAGATACTTCTGTAAAAGATTCTGAAACCTGGAGCACACCAGCGTCCCATGCACCTGTGCATCCAACAGATCAGTCAGGTTTTTGTTAGAATGTAGATTCATCCAAGGTCATGTATTGTTAAAACAGCAAGCAGCTCCCTGATTGACTTGTGGTGGGGCTGTGAGCTGTTCCTGTCTAACTGTTCATTTTCAGTGCAGTTGAAGTCCCCAGCCAACAGAACAGTGAGTCAGCACTCCATTCAGGGTTTGAAAAAAAATCTACGTTCCGCCGTCATTTGGAGCATAAATGTTGATAAAGTCACATTTCCCACCCATACTTGAACCATTAATAACTATATTTAATCACTTCTATTACTTTAAAAGAATCTGGACTACAATTTTTATCAAATAAAATGGTAACACCTGCACTAAAAGCCATGGCTGAGAAAGGCTGTCCCACTCACTGACCTAGTCTGTCTGATTATTATCCTCCGTGTGCGTCTCCTGGAGAAAGCTGACACTCACCCTCTTCTGCACTAAATAATCAAAAAGAGCAGCTTTTTACTGTGTGTCAACTCCCATTCAGAGTCCCCAAACTAAGGTTTTGCATTGAGGGAGTTTAGAGAAAAGTATAAGGCACACAGTTACAAAGAAAAACAAGTAAACAGGACAAATAAAAAAAGTAGTTGAAGATGCTTAAACAATGTCATTGTTTTTTAAGAGAAGTGTGCACTTTACTCATCACATATCATCTATTTCTCTTTCTTTTCCATCCAGCTTCGTCACTGCGAATCACCTGCTGAGCCAAGCTCAGAAATAGCTGGAGATCGGGAAACTGATCTACCACACGGATCCCCTGCCTGCCTTTAATCATTTTTTTTTTTAAATGTATGCATTTAATGCTGTACCCTCCTTTCAATTCCTGACTAGCTAACAGCTCATAAGTGAAAGAGGAGTCAGTGTCACTGCCTTCCTCATCACTTGTCATGCTGTCATCAATCACACTGCTTTCAGCACTCCGACTCCCTGGTTGAGCGCCGACCTTTCTTTCTGTGCTCTCAGAAATGTGCCCTCATTTTACAGCACCATGGTGCTTTGATTTCTCCTTCCTCTTCCTAGTGGGAAATTTTAATTCTGCCGTGTCCTTACTTACTTCTTCCCCACATCTATCTCTCCTCCAAAGTTCCCTCCCCTGCAGTTCTCCATTTTTTTTTTATGCCCTTCACGACATTTAAAACATTTCATCAGTTCAGAAGTGAACACAAAGCCTTCATTCCTATCTACTCAAAACTTTAATACAAAGTTCAGATCTCCATTAATATCAATTAGCAGCATATAGAGCTGTTTCCTGAATGAAGCGACATGTTTCAATTCAGGAGATTTAAGCCATCTCTACACTACATACCCGATCTCGAGAGCCATACTCAAAGCCATTCTAATTAATCCGGCGCAATGAGTCCACACTGAAGTACCATTTCATGTTTAGTCAGGCTTAATTCGCACACACACTATTAAGATAGTTTGATCACAGTTACTAGCAGCGCACTGCCGGTTCTACAGGAGTGAGGTTTTTTTTTTCTGTCTACTACATGTGCTTGATTATTACGAGTACAGCCTACAAACCAGCTGAAAGCTATATGTATGTTTGTAATGAATACTGACAAAATAGAGACAAATATTTTTTACCGTAAATAAATAAAACCAATAAATATATATTTTTTTTATTTAGTCATAAGGAAAGGTTTTGACTAAAAAATAACATGTAGGCAATAAACAATAGGGTGTTACAGAAACCTTGTGTTACAATATCATGTGATCAGGGGTTTTGTACCTCATTAATTGAAGTTTAAAGTTGCAGAACATATTGGTACGTTAGTATTACTAAAAGGGTTAACACTAGAAGCCCCGCATTTTGGCATTTATTGACATTTTTTGGTTTTAAAATGTAATTTTCTCCATTCATGTAACACATATGGGGCTATGAGTTCACGTACCTTTCTGTCCTTACATATTAAATATTCTCAGAAAGCATGAAATGTGGGAGTGCAGAAATAAAGGAGATATATTACATTATACCTAAAAGCCCGGGGAGCAGTCACTTTGACGGCCACACAGAAAACAACTGTATTTTGATTATAGAGAACGGTATTCAAATGTATTATTTTTATTTACCAGTTTGCAATGTGTTTAGTTGTAATCAGATTAGTCTCTACTCTCTTCCTGAGGAATGACTCTATTGTTTTTCAATCGGCCTTTTGAAAGGCTGGCGTCTGCTTGCCAGCTGCACTGCTTTAGTCAGTCAATTAGCATCGGGACTAGTGAAAATAAATACCAGAGACCTTGGTATTATAATGCAACAAAATATGGAGTTGATGTTTTGGATCAGATGGCATGGAAGTATTCTGTGAAAGCTGGCTCCTGACGGTGGTCTGTTCAGGTGTTTTCCAATGTATTGGATCTAACAGCCATCAACTCCTGGGTACTTTACAAAGAATGCACGAAGAAGAATTTACCAAGGACAGAATATATTTTACAGTTAGCAGAGGAACTTCGCAAGAAGCATTTGGAACAGAGAGAGACTGACAAGCATGAACCCACGGCTGAAGTTCGCAACCCCGTTGAGAGCCGCATGAGCCAGGTTGGCAAATGCAATCAAAATAAAACTTCAGACAGCTGTGCCCTGTGAAGACAGGTGGCATGGAGTAGCACATTATCTGTGTTGATTGTGACTCAAGATAAAGGAAACCATCTTGTCAAAAAAAAGAAAAATAAATTCAACTTTTTTTATAACTTCTTGTGCTGACAACTTCTGTAATTTTTTTTCTAAGTTTATTTATCTACATTGTTCAGTTGCTTTTGCTCATCTGATAGTAAACTGATTGCTGTTGAAAATTTACAAATGTATTGCTATCCAGAGGTTTCCTCCTAACAGAGGGGGGTTTTCCTCTCCACCAAGCGGAGGGTTGCACATAGCCTGTCTTACTAACCATCTCTCTCTTTGTCCTTGTTTATCCTTCTTCCTTATTTTTTGTTGTGCATTGACATGCGGTCTTTTGTTTGTCTTCACAGGTGCGGTCCTTGCAGGGAGCTGGTGGTCCATCCTTTTGGGTGGTTAGTGAGTCTCACTTCCCTGGCCTTAAGTCAGTTGCAGCTAATCATGCCTTCATTAAAAGCCTTGGAGGACTCATCTCACCTGTCTGAGGGTGGCTCATGAAGACAAGGATTTTCTTTCCTTCCTTCTTTCCAGGTTATGAACCTTTCCATACTCTGGGGGCATGGCCCAGTCCATGAGGCAACTCCTCCAGGATTCTGTTTTTCAGGGGATCCAGGGGGCCCTTGCTGTATAAAGTCAGGACCCTATCTTTTGCACTGGTTCTCATGTCATTAACAGCTCAAACCTTCCCTGGCCAATATGCCAATAACATAAGCACTCCTGCCCGCAGACCATCATTCCCTCGAGGCTAAGCCTCTAAATACTAACTTATATTCTTCATGCAGCCCTACCTCCTGCCTGTGAACTCATATTTAAACATTTTAAAATAACAATTGCTTTCCACAAACCATATTTAAATATTTTCAATAGTTACTTTCTGCGATATGTATTTAATTATTTTCAAATAACAGTTACTTTTCATAAATTATATTTATAACTATATTTATCCCAGGTCAGATAGATAGATAGCTAGATAGATACTTTTTTACATTTATAAAAAAACATTTATTACATAGAAAAAAAACAGCCAAAAACAAACTTTGAACATTTACATTGCGTTCTTTTGCAAAAAAATACAAAAAACAAACATTCATTTCAACATTTATACAGAGTTCTTCTGAATCATCCTGTACCTCACAGAGTGCTCCATTCACACACCACAACATTTCAAAACTGAGCAAGTCATGCATCATCTTATAAAACTTGAAATCAAAAGTTATGCGAGTAACCACCAATATCCTACACAATTTTACCAGGTCCTGATAAACATTTCTGATTTGGCTTTTTCTAACTTTGCCTGCCCTAAAATTTAATTTGCCAGTTGAATCAAATACTTTCGTTTTTTTGTAAATTTGACACCAAAAATAAAAATAGTCTTTGTAAAAGTTAAAATCAAATTTGAAAAAAAGGGGTGTTTAAAAAGTTGAACAAAGGCGCCAGTCTTTTCCAGTCCATGTAGCAGTGGAAAACAGTTTCTCTCTCCTTGCAGAGGGGGCAATGATCAGTCACCTCGGGATTTATAATGCTCAACAATGCATTAACAGCCAAGATTGCATTCAGGAGTCACCATTGCAAACCCCCTTATCTTTTATTAAGAGGGGGTTTATATAAAGTCCTCCACGCTGGCTTATCCTCCTCTCCTGCTCCCAGCCGTTCCCTCCAATGGATGTCTGGAAGTACTTCAGGTGGTTTCTGCTATTTAACTTTTACACAAATTTCCTAGACTTTTTTCCCCTCTAATAAATAAAATTGGAGTTTACAGAAATCCTTCACTTTTAAAATCTTGCCATTCTCGTCACCAAAATGACTTATCGCAGGGGAGATTAGCAAAGAAGGAAACAGAGTTTTCTGAGGCATTCGACATTCATCAAAAACACTTCCCAGTGCCTCTCGCCACTCAAGAGACGGAGCTTCATGCAGCTGTGCCAGATACAGACCTGCCACACGCACAGACCGCATGGCTAGAGCACCGGCCACACATTCAGGGCTTTTCCAGACACACTGCTCTGTGTCTATCAAATCACAAATCTTTACTATTTTAGCCCTTATGAGAAAATCGTTAAAAGATTCTGAACTGTTAAAAGAAGTATTTAGGTGTGCATTAAACACCAAAGGCTCTTCCAGAACCCAAAAAGGATCCAGTGGATAAATATATTCAGCCTTTAGTAATGTCCAAGCCCTCAGCACACTCCTATAAATGGGGGGGGAAGACAGGAAAACTTAATTTTGTCAAAATCTAAAAATAACAAATTAAAATCAAAACCAAGCCCTCCAACCTGATGAAGAAAAGAAAATGCAGTTCCCTCCATGGCAGCTTTACTGGATGGAGAGAAAAACAAATTCCTCAGAGCCTGAATCCTAAAGGCAGGCAGCTTACATTCAATATTCATAAGACCTTGTCCACCCTCTTCTAGTGGTAAATACAACACATGCTGCTTTAACCAATAACACCCATTCCAAAAAGGCTCTAAGAGCAGAGACTGAATCTGTTTAATCAAGAATTGCTGAGGTTCCACACATATCAATTTTTGCCAGAGACTGGAGGCAACCAAATTATTTAAAACTAAAACTCTTCCTCTGAAACACAATTGTGGAAGAAGCCACCACCACCTCTGCAAGCAACCTTTTGCTTTTGCTAGAACCTCATCCCAGTTTAACTGTTCTACTTTCTCATTGCCCAAAAAGACCCCCAGGTATTTAAACCCATTCTGGCTCCATTGTAGTCCAGCTGGTAAAACCAGGGATCTACACCCTTGTCCCTCCCCAATGAGCACAGCACTGCTTTTACTCCAGTTAACACAAGCTAATGAGACTTTTCAAATACTTTTTGCTTCTCAGTTAAGGCCTTTACATCTTCTTGATTGCAAACAAACACAACTATATCATCCACATAGGCTGAGAGCTTTATTGATGGCATTACAACCTGGAATAGACAAACCTGTTAAAAAATTTGTAGTTTACATAGTAGTGGTTCAATTGATAAAGCATATAACATTCCAGACAAAGGGCAACCCTGTCTGATTCCTCTCTGTACAGCAAAAGGTGCACTCAAACCCCCATTCATTTTCAATAAACTGAACACAATAGAGTTACAATAGAGTGCTTTTATTTTACTAATAAAATCAAAACCAAGACCAAGTGTGTCAAGGACTTCCCATAAAGAATGGTAGCCTACTCGATCAAAGGCCTTTTCCTGATCTAAACAAACAAGACTAGTACTAAAGCCAAACAATTTAGAGGTTGCTAATATATCCCTAATTTAAAAAAATGTTATCAAAAATTGATCTATTTGGGAGTCAATAAGTTTGATTAGGGTGTACAACATTATCAATCACTGTACTCAGTCTATTGGACAAAGCTCTGGAAAGGACCTTTTATTCAGAACACAACAATGACACAGGTCTCCAATTTTAACATTTTTGAGATCACCTTCCTTAGGGAGGAGCACAAAGACAGCTCTTCCGCAGCTCAAATGTAACTTCCCTTTCTCAAAGCTCTCTCAAACACTTTGAAAAGGTCATGTTGAAACAGGTCTGTGATACAGAGAGAAAGAATTGATGTTGCAAATCTCCCTCCTAACCAGAAAGGACGCCGTGAAAGGACAGTGGTATGCTGCCTCCTAGATGGACCGCCTTGATGGTAGGTGGAAACTGTAAGGTGACCATATTAGGAGGGGCGCGTGGTTGCAAGTACCCGGAACGACTCCATTGCAAACAGCTGCGGGACGGCCCTCTGTTGGAGAAACCATGGTGACAGGTTGTTTTCAGGGAGGAGTATATGTGTACAAAGGGGAAGCAGCTATGCCGGTACGTTGCCTTGCGCTGAGAACATACAACAACCGGCCGGAGGATTTCATTTTGTTATGATACATGTTTGTTTTGTTAAGTGTTTGTTTGTTGTCTGCAGAGGACGAATACGGAGCCAGCGGCTGCAGCCACGGAGCCAGCCCGCATCACCAGAGCAATACCCTCACCACACGACACCAGCACCACCCTACAGATTAAAGAGCACACTTTCATGCACGGGATTATTGTGGAGTGTTGTGTTTATTATTTGGGACTGCAAACCAGCTGTGTTCCCCCCGATACCATTGCTGTTAGAGGGGTGGTTGTTTTTCTTCTTTTATTTTTGGGGAAAAGAACTGTTTGGACATTGTTTTATTCACCATACCACTCGCGCAGTTCACAAGGTCGCAGAAACTTTTAAAAAACTCTATTGGCAACTGTGACGGAGAGCGAATGAATCCGAATCAAAAATCTCCCTCTCGACCAGTGAGGGCACTGTACAACAGGAGCTGCGGGCTTCCTACTGAATGGTTGGGCAGTTCATCCTGGGGACAGTCGGGAGCCGGCCATTCAGGAAGAGAGCGGTGTTACGGTACCTGGAGTCATCGCCCTAGTACGGTGAGCAAAGTTTCAGTCATGAATTGGAGGAGACGTGATTGAACTAGCTATCGGAGGGGGCGGGGCTTAGGGTACTTTAGGGGGACATGACGCCGTAATCGGCTCCTTTGTTGTGGTTAATGGGAGGAGACAAGGACGGAATCTTGAATGAAGTGTGGGTTCATTGAGGAGTATTGTGTTTGTTTTGCCAGACGGCTGATACGAAGCTGGAGCTGCAGCAAGAAGCCCGGACCTGAACGCGCACGAGCACCAGCACTCAGAGCACCGCACCTGCACCAGAACACCCAGTTTGGATACGTGTTTTTGTGTTTATTGTTTCGGGACTGCAACCCCTTTGTTTTGTAGCTGGTAATACCCATTGCTGGGTAGAACCAGCTTTATTATTTTGGGTCCAGTTTTCACTGGCAATACCCATTGCTGGGTAGAGCCAGCTTTATTATTTGAAACCCGGTTTAAAAAGGGCATTAAAAGAAACCTGACCGGTAGACTTTGTGTTTGTCCTTTGTTGGAGCACCTCAACTCACCTATATACCGGAGCACTACAAACCACTTTGCCACAGCAACCCATCGATTTCAGGAGCTTTACCTTGTTTTAACCCCTGTAGGGCCTCAGTAAGCTCTTCCATTGACAGAGCTTTTTCCAGCTCCTTTTTTTGTCTCTTCAGGCAAATATGTCAAGTCCTGCAAGAAACTGCACCTCTTCAGGCTCAACCTCAACCTCTGCTGTGAACAGACCAGAGTAGAGCTCCACAGCATCCCTTCGGATCTCCTCCAGCTCCCTCAGCTCTACACCATCTGGTCTTGTCAAACACTAAGTGGTCCTTCACTGGCCACTTTTTTTTCTCCAACCCCCCAAAAAACTGTGTGGGTGCATCCAATTTGGACAATCCCTGCATTCTGGATCTCACCAGAGCTCCCTGTACTTTTGCATCCAAAGTTTCTTGAAGCTCTAAGACCTACCGCTCCAGTTCTTGCAGAGACTCATTAGCCCTCTTTCTAATTTTCAGTATATTGTTCACTAAAAGGTTTTATTTGGGCCTTTCCTACATCCCACCATTGTCTAAGGTTGGAAAATAAATTTTTATCAGCTCTCCATTTTTTTCCAAAAAATCCTAAAACATTTCTTGAAATTTGAATCAGTCAACAAACTTACATTAAATTTCCTCTTTAAAATTCTCAGTACAGTTAAAATCCCGTGCTAAAAACAATCTCTTTTCCGAGGCACAGTTTACTAAAACCTGATCTAAGATCTTAAAAAACTCCAACCTCCCTTTTCCTTCATTAGGAGCATAGACAGTGATAAAACAGAAAGACTTACCTTCTATTATAGTTTTTACCTTAATCAAACAACCTTTGACTTTTTCTGTAATCATTATTGATTCAGGTTTAAAATTCTCTTTAAATAAAACTGCCACCCCAGCACTAACATTAGAGCCATGGTTAAAAGCTATTTCCCCTTTCCAGTCTCTTTCCCAATCAGACTGAGTTTTCAGATCACAATGTGTTTCCTGCAGGAATGTTACATCAGTCTTTTTTTGCAACAAGTATTCGAAAACCAAGGCTCTCTTAAGATCATCTCTACACCCATTTACATTTAGATTCCTTAGTAAAATACTTTTCATTGGGATAAATAGAGAAAACAAAAAGCAAACAACAAACAATATAAGAAAGTAATAAAAAGTTTGTTCTCATTTCATTTACTATTGCTTAAGACTACTACGAGTTTTAACAACAAAGTTCTTTAGACGCCAGCGTTCCTGCTCTGTCAAATTAGACCCTGATGCCTTCTTTACAAAAATAACCACAGAATTTAGAAACATTTTTGTATCAGGAAAAAAATCCTCTACATCAAGTTTTCTTCTTCCCTTTGTGACTTCTAGAAACTCTCTTATATTTTGTTCACTGTACCCACTTTTTATGATAATGGACTCTGAAGTCTGAGATGACTCAATGAGATCTGCCTCGTCTTCGCTCTCTGATTCTGAGCTGCTCTCCCTCACAGTACTGGCAATAGCTACGCTCCAGCACTTCACCCCATCAGCACCTTTACTCTTACAGGCTTTCTTTGCAACTCCTACAGCTACAGCATCTCCTTTCTTTTGCACTCATTTTTTTTTTCTTTTTTTGGTGTTTTTTAAAACCATCATTTTCATTTACAGGCTCACTCATCTCTACTTCTCCCACTACTCTTGGTTCAGAAACTTGCACCAATGCAGTCTCTTTCCTCAAGTACTTGTCTTTATTATTAGTAATACACTGAGAAGGACTCTCACCCTCTGTTTTACAAGCCTCTGTCTCCTTTATTTTACTTGTGCCAGCAACGTCTTTTCTACTTTCCACTTCAAGCTGCATAGCTTCAGTACTCTTTTGGTTCTCCCCTGCAGCAGCACTATCACTCGACCTCTCTCCCTTTCTCTCTTAACTTCAGCCCTCTCATTCTCCCTATCAGCATTCTGATTTTCCCCTCCACAAACAACACTACTCGGCTCTTTACTTTTGATTTCAGGCACCACAGAAGTAACATTATTTTGGTTCACTTCTGCGCCAGACTCACTCGGCTCCGCCACCCCTCTGTCATTAATCTCAACATTCTTCTTTTCTGTTTCGTCACCAACACTACTCGGCACTGTAGCTTCCCGAGTCACGGATACATCTCTTTCTGCTCTTTCACCATCTTCCTCCTGCTCTTTAGTTTTAGGACAGTTTTTAACTAAATTCCCATCAACACCACAATTAAAACATTTTATGGTATCTTTTGCTGCGAAAATAACATAATTAGTGCCTTCTGTTTTGAACTTCAGGACAATATTAAGTTCTTTGTTTGCTTTATTTAAAACCATCAACAACTGCCTCCTAAAGGAGACTACGTGTTTTAACAATGGAGATTTGCATCCCAGCGGAATTCTTTTTGGGGCTGACACAATCTGCTCGTGTCGTGAAAACTTATTCATAATTAACTCATTTTTCAAAAAAGGTGGAACACTTGATAAAATAATTTTTTTTGTCGGTACCTCTAGCTGCGAACTGAACCATGCATTCTTGAAGCAGACTTTATGTTTGCACATCCAACCACTTTACCAATCGCTAAAACACACATCTCTAAAGAAACAAAGCCTTCCGCAATTACTTTGACTCCATGTTTTCGAGTCAATCTTTCAAAGGGAACCCCCCCGAACCAGCCATGCTGGCTAAAAAACAATTTCAAACTTATTAGTTTGCTTTACCCTAAAACAATATTTACACAGACAGACAAACAAACACATAAAAGAGAAACACCTATCAACACACTCTACCTCGCTCACTCCATTCTCCCACCATTAACCACACTAGACAGAACAGGTAGATAGATAGATAGATAGATAGATAGATAGATAGATAGATAGATAGATAGATAGATAGATAGATAGATAAAGTGAAGGTTTATTTCCTTTAGGAATCATATTTCATAAACCAAAATGAAGTTTGGTCATGCTTTTTAATTGCAGGATATCCTATTCCTTTGAAACTAAACCCTTGTGGTTTTACTCGGGGCTTTAGATTATGAGGGCAGCTGAACAGACGCTTTAAACCAACACACTGATAGGGAAGAGTTTATCAAAAGCAACATTAGCTGTCCAGCTGGTCCCTGTAATAAATGCTGTAAAAAAGGCTAACTAGGTGACATTTATTTGTTTATTAATAACAAGCGCTGAAGGTTTTTTTTTTTTCTTGAAAAAGTATAACTTCAGTGCTAGCATTTTCAAATGTGGAGCTTTTTTGTAAACCATAATAATAGTTTTCCCTTTACCTTCCATTGAATGAAAAAAGTGTTAGGCTGACATGTGAGTAAGCAACTAGAAACTGAATGAGCATAGATGGGCTGAATGGCCTCTTTTCATCGATAACTTGTCTTATGTTCATATTTGAAGTATTATGAATTTTTTAATGATTAACCCTTTGCAGTCCATTTATTAAGCGCCTGTCAGGTATGTCAGGTCCAATTTATTTTCACACGCGCTGTTTATTTTACAATCATTGTTTAAAAGTAATATTATTCAAAGTAAAACAGGTTTAAAAGGCACTGCATATCAACAGGACACTCAGTACTGCATCTCTAATCCTGCCCCACCCCAACCCACCCCACCCCTTGTTCGGTGTATTTATAACATACCTTTTCATAGTAGCACATACTGATGAATCATTTCCTGATCACTCGTTTTATCACTAAACTACTTAATAATGCGATCTAAGTCATTATTTTATGAGTATAACGCTTCAAAGAAGCTTGGCAAATGTCTGTAATATTCTTTGAGCACTGGATGCAGAAGCTCAGATCCGCCCCTTTTTTTCCGGCTTTACTGAGCTCCTATTGGTCTCACTCGGCTATTGAAAGGTTTTGTCTGCTTTTTCCGGAGAAAAAACAACTAGAGACCTGTGCTTGACGTCTTTTTGATGATGTCTGACATGGTCCAACATAGGACCGCAAAGGGTTAATGATTTATTTATTTTTATGTATTATGGACTTTCAATTATAGGGTTATCATATTGTGATTACTTGAGTTTTCTGGTTTAACACCAGGAATTTCTCCACTAATTTTCATTTGATATTTTTATTCTACGGTAAGATTCTTCACAGATTAAATGTCTTTCAATACCTTGTAAATATTATTATGAAAAGTTTTAAATCTTTCTGTGTAAAATACTTCATACTACCAGTGCTGGAGCTTGTGATCATAACCAAAAAACAAACTAAGATATCAGTAGAAAGCCCCGTTAAGCTATTGCTCTATTATCATTGTGGCATGCATGACTCAATCGAAATTGTGTTTGTGTTTCTGTGTAATTAAAGAGTGCAAGATTGACATATTAATTGCATCATTTAAAAAAAAAATTCAAAATCAGCCATGGATGTGTCAACACTGCTTTTGTTCACATGGCATTTCCACTGCAATGTTTGCTTAAACCTATCTGCTGTGTTTTTCCATAGTTTAATGGTATGGGAATACATTTATTATTTTATTTTTTTACAGGAATGTATATTTGTATTTATATATTTAAATCTGAAAAAAATACCTTTTAAAATAAATACATTACAACAAAAAGTAAAAACTAAACATACGGTGGGGAGGGGGAGCAACACACAATGAAAGCCATTGATTAGAAAGAGCTATCACAAAGAATTTGTGAGCTTCTGTTTAGGTTAGTGTGAATGAATGATATAAAAATGCAGCAGTGTAACTTAACTGTCTTTAAATTTGCCTGTTTAAATATTTCTGGTACATTTACAGACATGTACTATTTACATTATTCTGTCATTTTACTTAATTGAACAGTGTGCCTATCAAAGCTTCATAGGTTAATAGGCCACTTTAGCAAAATAGATGTGGCAGCTCAACATTGATACATATCTCGATAAGCGCAAATGTACATACGTGGATAAAGACAAAAATCATGCAGTACTGTACAACCAGCGCCTTCTGAAAGCACGCTATTATTAACAGCAACACTTGTCATTAATGTGTTTAACATTAATTCAATCTTATAAAAGATATCTGCAGTTAAATACAAACTGGGGCTGTGGAAAGAAACAACAAAACATTTGTCACCTCTCGTTAAGGCTAAGTTTGTATGAAATTCAATTTTTAATTAAAAAAAAAAATACAAAAATACAAAAATTTACATTACACCAGCGTGCAATGCCACTACAGTATTTTGTTTATTCCCAAATAATTTAATTTGGTATATAAATTACTCTCTGATTTTCCTCTAGTGCAAAGATGAACAGTGCCTAATATCAGCCTGACTGCTCATGCTACTGTTTTAGTCATGTGAAAACAGTGTATGTTTTAACTGCTAGTGAATGCACATTGATGTTACAGAGATATTTTAAAATTAGACTTAGATTGATTTAGTTTACTGTTAATGTCCAGGTCTGATGTCTGAATTTGCAGAATTCTTTGGTATTTTCGTAGTCAACAGAAATGCAAATGATTCACTTCCCTTATAAAAACAAAACACTGGTACATCAGTGTGTAATTTGTCATTTTCTCATTCGGTTTTGCAGCATTTGGTTTTAATTTAGAAAAAAAGACCTGAGAAACCAGAGCCGGCATCCTCTATGCTGAAAGCTGTTTCAAATTAGATATGGCAACTTTTTAAGCACACTAGCAACAAGAACAAGCTGTGCTGTTGCTAACTGGTTTCGCTTTGTTCTCGATTGTGGAAAATATCGCTTTAACTGTCCTCTAATGTGTTGCAGAGCGCTACTGCACCAGCAGCTGCCTTGGCAAATGATTAAACACACCAATATACTGTATATATTTTTTTCCTTCATACAAATAACACAAGTCCCAAAGCCCACTTCTTTCAGTCAAGAAAAACCTGCAAAGAATTATATCTCAATCAACTTTGAAATATAAAAGGCATTCGTGCTTTATGATAACCACTATCTAGAAACTAGCCTTTACCGTCATTTGGGTCAAGAGCATTTGGAAGTGTAGACCAGCTCTGTGAATTTGTTAAGGATTCAATAAACACTTTGAAATGTTGCTGTGGCCAATGCTAGCTATGGCAGGTAAAAGTGAGTGACATTGCAGTATAAGAGTTTGTGAGCCATGTTTACTTCATAAAGTAAAGTAAGCATTAAAGGTAGAGTAATAGGATTTACAAAATTAAATAATTCTCTCTCCCTCATATCACTCATTGTATTTGGTTTCCAATTCTTGTTTTGTTTTAGTTTTTCATTATATGTTTGAGACATTTTTTGTAAGTTTGAGCTCAGCAAGTTTCATAGCAATATGTTCTCTGCTAAAGACCATTACAAGATGCTGGTAGTTGGTTTCCTACAAGGGCTTTTTGCATTGTTTTGGTCACGCTAAAGATGTGTGCGGCCAAAAAATGGTACGGCTAAAAGAGGTTGGTAAATTGCTTTCTCACGCTAAGAGGCCATCCAAATTGACTACAACTGTGTTTCTTTCCATGGTAACAAGATTGAAAGCCATACCAAATGTTTACACGGCTTCAGTGGTGAAAATACCATTTGTGACATAACTTTGCGTAAGTTTCTACTATAACTTATAACTAAATGCCGTACCAAAAAATTCTGTATTAACAACTGAGATCTGCTAAAAGTAGTCCTGGCAAGATTTTTTGACCAAGTTGAAAAATAAATAAATAATAAACATACAAGAGGTTTAGAGACCTTTTCATTAAGTATGCTTTTGATTTTGTTTTTGCTTTGTTTTGTTTTAATGTGACACCATTTATTCAATGTTTCAATTTATTGCCATGATGACTCTTAAAATGATAATGCTTTATAATTGATTTGTTTTTTAAGCAAAGTTACATATTAAAAAGTAAATAAATACTGAAGCTACTACAAATTTTTTTAAAAAATGAGCCCTTTCCAAAACAATAATAATAATAAAATAATAATAATAATAATAATAATAATAATAATAATAATAATTACAGAGCCCTTTGCAAAGCATAGAAATGTATTTGTATTCTTTCCACATTTGTTATTGTCACGTTTGGTGATCTGGTAGCTGATTGCTTTAAGCTTAGACAATTCCTATTACACTTGTCTTAAATAGCACCTATCATGGGTCTTTACCAAGAACAAAACAAGTCAGGTTTGTACCCCAAAATGTACTGTGCTAGAGGTCTCCTATATTATTGCTGGGGGCTACTAACCTCAGCACCAGGCTTTACCAACCATGTATAGTTGAAGTAAAATCTCTTATACCTACACTGAACAAAAATATAAACGCAACATGCAGCAATTTAAAATTTTTTACTGAGTTACAGTTTATATAATGAAGTCAGTCAATTGATTAGCCCCTAATCTATGAATTTCACATGACTGGGAATACAGATATGCATCTGTTGGTCACAGATACCTTAAAAAAAGGTAGGGGCGTGGATCAGAAAACCAGTCAGTAACTGGTGTGACCACCATTTGCCTCATGCAGCACAACACATCTCCTTCGCATAGAGTTGATCAGGCTGTTGATTGTGGCAAATGGAATGTTGTCCCACTCCTCTTCAATGGCTGTGCGAAGTTGCTGGATATTGACGGGAACTGGAACACACTGTTGTACACGTCAATCCACAGCATCCCAAACATGTTCAGTGGGTGATATGTCTGGTGAGTATGCAGGCCATGGAAGAACTGGGATATTTTCAGCTTCCAGGAATTGTGTACAGATTCTTGCAACATGGGGCTGTGCATTATCATGCTGAAACATGAGGTGATGGCAGCGGATGAATGGCACAACAATGGGCCTCAGGATCTCATCACGGTATCTCTGTGCATTCAAATTGCCATTGATAAAATGCAATTGTGTTTGTTGTCCGTAGCTTATGCCTGCCCATACCATAACCCCACTGCAACCACAGGGCACTCACTTCACAACGTTGACATCAGCAAACCGCTGGCCCACACAACCCCATACAAGCTGTCTGCCATCTGCCCGTTACAGTTGAAACCGGGATTCATTCTTGAAAAGCACACTTCTCCAGCGTGCCAGTGGCCATCGAAGGTGACCATTTGCCCACTGAAGTCGGTTACGACACTGAAATGCAGTCAGGCCAAGACCCTGGTGAGGATGACTAGCATGCAGGTGAGCTTCCCTGAGACGGTTTCTGACAGTTTGTGCAGAAATTCTTCGGTTGTGCAAACCCACAGTTTCATCAGCTGTCCGAGTGGCTAGTCTCAGACGATCCCGCAGGTGAAGAAGCCGGAAGTGCAGGTCCTGGGCTGGCGTGGTTACACGTGGTCTGCGGTTGTGAGGCCGGTTGGACGTACTGCCAAATTCTCTAAAACGACGTTGAAGACGGCTTATGGTAGAGAAATGAACATTCAATTCTCTGGCAACAGCTCTGGTGGACATTCCTGCAGTCAGCATGCCAATTGCATGCTCCCTCAAAACTTGAGACATCTGTGGCATTGTGTTGTGTGACAAAACTGCACATTTTAAAGTGGCCTTTTATTGTCCCCAGCACAAGGTGCACCGGTGTAATGATCATGCTGTTTAATTAGCTTCTTGATATACCACACCTGTCAGGTGGATGGATTATCTTGGCAAAGGAGACATGCTCACTAACAGGGATGTAAACAAATTTGTGCATAAAATTTGAAAGAAATAAGCATTTTATGCATATGGAAAATTTCTGGGATATTTTATTTCAGCTCATGAAACATGGGACCAACACTTTACATGTTGCGTTTATATTTTTGTTCAGTATAATTCATAGGGCAAGATGCGTTTCACAGGAATAAATGAAAACCTGTTGGCTCCACAAATTTGTTCATAAAGACAAATGTGGGGCTTAATATAAACTTGCTGCAAACTTATAGAACAAAAGTTATAAAAATGCCTGGGTGGATTAACACCTATTGAGTAATGTGTTGAACTCCTATTGGCTATTAGTATACTGGATCCCCAATAACAAAAATATAACAGCATTCTACTACTTTCTTTTCAGATTCAGATTCAGATATTTACAGCGCTATTATTATTATATTATTATTATTGTTATTATTATTTTTTATTATAAGACCATTATGTAATGAGAAATGTGGGTGAGGTAATTTATTGTAGATTTACTACCAGTATTTTGAAAATGTACTCTACTAAACATGTTGACAGGATATGTTACGTTATTGCCTCACTCTGCGGGTAATCTTAGACCTAATAGCTGAATTGAGTGATGAGCTAGACCCCATCGTCAATCTAGGGACCGCTATCCCTGCACATGTGAAAGTGCTGTGTTCTCTGCACTACTTAGCCTCTGGTTCCTTTCAGACCAGAGTTGGAATGTCTGGAGGGATAGCCCAATCCACCTTTTCAAGAGTGCTGGCAAATTTCTGGATGTCATGTTGAAAAGGGCAGGCCAATACATATCATTTCCTAAGGATACTAGCATAAGTGATGTCGGCTGTGGCTTTTACAAACAGTTCTGTTTCATGCTGAGTGACCTCAGCTGTAAGGACTCTCAACTCCTTCTCAGAAAACTTTTCTTTTCCGTGCGCAAAGAGAACTTTGCTGAGCTATATATTCGTATTTTCGTTCTCCACAAATGTCATACAGCGCCTACTGCTCTCTGTACTCCTAACTCACCTCAGGGCTACAGGTGCGTTTAAAGCATGGATAGTGCAAACTGTTCGCTTATGAAATGTGGGCATTTGTGTAATGCTGTGCTTGGGTTTTTGTTTTGTTTCCTTCGCTTTTTGTACATTTGTAAAACATTTTGGAGGCCAAATAAGACAGGTTGCACTTGCAGTTCTTCAACACAGCCTAAAAACTATTTGTAAATCCAGCTTAAGAAAGCTGCATGATACCAGTCACCACACAAGACACAACTGGAACACTGACTGAAACATTTAAATATACCCTGCCATATTTTAATATTAGGTAATTTGAAATGAAGGAAAATTTCTCTCCATAAAAACCAAGCCATAGTTTAACAGACTGTTTGTGGCTGAGTGTTTTAATTATCAAGATGGATTAACAATATGGTTTTAGTTGGCTACAGGACATTATATGAAATGTCATGATTAACTGTCATTTCTTAAATATGGAAACCATTTCTAAAAAAAAAAGAATTGGGATGACAACAGACCCATTGGTAATTAAAGCATTTAAACAGAACAGTCACATTTTATTTTCATAAACAAAAAACATACATTGCCAGATTTTAATTTAGAAACTGTGCTGTAGGTACTGACAAATGTATACCAGAAGTATCTTTCAGCTTAGTTTGGAGCCAATATAAACTGAAGTCACTTACTCTTTTTAATTACTTCAGTGGCAAAATGTGCTACATATAGTATTCTGACCATTTGTGAACATTTGTGTCTATTTTCTTCATTAGTTTTTATAACATATGTCAAGGGTGGGGTGACCAGGGGTAACTACAAGTAAATAAATAATTTAAATAGTACCAACTACTTCACCTTGAGTTTGAAAAGGGCAAGGACCTTTATGACCGAGTAATAATAACCTTCCAGGAACAGGTCTTTTTTATCCCTGGTGGTCCAACACAGACACTAAGGGAAACCCAGGCAGGTTAAAACAAATTTTATTCTTTCTCAACAGGGTAAAAAATGCTCTTTAAAAACTACACAAACTCGCAAAAAATAGAAACAGTTAAAAATGAGGGAGAAATAAAAAAAATACAAACTGAGGTAATCCCCTCCTGTTGGTAAAAATATTTGTTTTCCCTGACGCGTTTCAGTACATTGCTTTAGCCCCTTCCTTGTCTCACCGATGAAAATAGTTAAGTGGCAGTACTTTTAGGATATAACTTTTGCTATGTATTTTATATTTTATTAATTGGCTTTCTTTAGGTATTAAACACGCCAGGATGCATCCTTAGAGTTGTAAGTAGTTACAGTTTCATTAGGGATCTTCTGATTGTGATATCTCATGTTTGGCGGGAGGTATGAGTAAAAAAAATATTTTGTGCTAGCAGTGATTTTACATTAAATTTTTTGTATTTAATATGAGCACTATTCTAGTTATTTGCGACACTAGTGTTGGATTTTGTGTATCAAGTCTGGCAACCAAGCCTGGTGTTGCCTTGCTTTGATGTATATTGCCACCTCAGTCTGACAATAAAATATCTTATTTTGATAGTGGTAGTGTCAATGATAGCGATCGCTAGACCAAGCATTTCCCTCTTTGCATGTGCCTCTGATAGCTAAAAGAATGCATATCTGCAATATGTCCTTGTCAAATATGATCTACAATTATTCTTGATAATAATAATAATAATAATAATAATAATAATAATAATAATAATAATCATCTAACCACATGTCCAGTTAGGAATATTGGAGCTCGATTCCCGACAACAGCTACCGGTCAACTGGGTCGAAGGTCACAGCATGAAGGTGCATGACAGCACAACTGGAGGAGTAGGGCACAGCTCCCCCAGAAGCAGCAGACAGCACTTGCTCAGCCAGCCTGCTGAGACTAGCCTCAGTCATGGGGAGAACGATGGTGGGGAACTTCTGCCACATCCCCGTCCTTATCGAGGGGTTCCCCGGCACAGACACGGGATTGAGTGTGATACTCGTTCCGGCCGATGTCTTGAGGAGGACTGATGCCTGATACCTGATGACTGACTAGAGGAGGAGTGATTCCTGACATGCGAAGGAGTGATGACTGAGAGTGTTCTAAACTTACCCTGGTCCAACTGGACACAACAGTCAGACTTGTAAGTCCAGCTTGAAGTCAGACTTCGAGACTTTAAAAAGGGGAAAGGTCAAAGTTGGTAGTAGTTTTGTAGTTGTGTTAGTCAGGAGATCTTTTTTTTTTTTTTTCCTCTGCAGCACAGGTCTCTAGTTTTTTTTTTTTTCTCTGGAAAAAGCAGAGAAAACCTTTCAATGGCCGAGTTGAGACTGATAGGAGCCGAATGAAGCCGAAAAAGGGGCGTATCTGATAGACCCATGCACCACAGAGACAACACGGACATAAACAAAGGAGACAGCTGCTTCTGCATCCATTGCTTAAATAATATCACAGACATTTGCAGAGCTTTTTGAGATGTTTTATTAATAAAATAATGACTTGGATCGCATTATTGAGGGTTTTGGTGATAAAACAAGTGATCAGGATTTATCAGTATGCATGTCTATAAAGAGGTATGTGAAAAATACAGCGAACAAGGGGTGGGGCTTGGCTGGAGATACAGTACTCAGTGTCCTTTTGCGATTCAATGCCTTTTAAACCTGTTTTACTCTGAAAAAAAATATTTTAAACAGCGCTTGTGAAAATAAATTGGACCATTCTTAATTGATCTACTTCAAATGATACTGGGAACAGGGTTGCAAAGATTTAAATTGGGAAATGTTTTAGAATACCTGCTGGGCTGACCTGCTAGTCTTGTAGAAATAAACAAATCTGATTTTTATCTTTTAATTAAGAATATCTGTTGTTAAAACCAAATGTTTTCCTGTAAAGGATTAAAAAGGCTGATACCTGATGATAACGAGGTGCTGTGAAATGATTGCATACTATGTCCAAACGTAATGTGACGAGTGTGTACCAGTTTACTGATTACATTGGTTTTAGAATAATTTTAATTCTAATCTTGTGGACGGAAGTTTAAGAATTATTTAATTGTGTTTTCCCAATAAAATTGAAATGTTTATTGTGTTTTAAGGAAGTTTAAAGTGAAAATAATTCTAAATTATTTTACTTTTATTATATAACATGTTTTATTCTAAAAATGCTGTGTTATCTATCTGGGGAGTTGTTTATGTTAATGACTCTCATTGCTTGTGTGCAAGGAACTGTCATTCAAACTCTGGAAGCCAATGAAAGGATTGATTTCGGTCAAGGATAAATGTCCTGTGTTGACCTGGACGTGATGCAATCACTAAAGTGAACTCCCTTTGGGCGCAATATGTAAAGCGATACAAGCATGAACTCTATCTCTCTTGGATTCAAAAACATCTCACCATGAAGTGATCATGGAGCCTTCGCTTGTAAAGGGGATCCATTCAAGCATAGAGCATATCTTTGTCCTGAAGAAGACTTCTCATCTTTACATCCTGCAACTCTACATGTTTCTAAGAAGACCAGCTGCATCTCAACATTGTTTTTCAACAATGAACACATCTCCAGAATAAGTATTACGTTTCAAAGAGGTGAAGTAACTAATATTACAACTCAAAACTAAATGCAATTGAAAATGCTTATGAACTGAACTTGTTGAATCATGCTGCAGCCTTCTTTCTGACCAGCACGATAGACGCTGATGTTACTCTATGTAAGGTGCGAAGGATTCTGCGTGCATGTGTAAGGAACCATTCTGAAGCATGCATGTTTATAAATATGAGAATGTTTGGTAAATGTTTTATTCCTTCTTGTGTCTATACTTTATAATTTTGGTATCATGATTTCCAACTATTATATTCTATTTACTTTTGTTAGCTTAATAAACTGAATCATTGTTTTGTATTGAGTTGCTTTTTCTCTATTATGAGTACTCAATTGATTTGATATCCTTAAACCATATATATATATATATATATATATATATATATATATAGAGAGAGAGAGAGAGAGAGAGAGAGAGAGAGAGAGAGAGAGAGAGAGAGAGAGAGAGAGAAAATTGTGAGTTTGTTGATATAGTTATCAGACTAATTAACCTCTCTTGATCTAGAATCTAAAAGTTCATAGTTATATTGATTGTTCATAGTTATATTGATATGGTGTGCCAAAATTTTAGGTTATTTTTTTTTCTATTTTGGACTATTATGGTTACCTGTGTGTTGATGTGCAGTGGCGGTGCTGGACTTTCCCTGATGAGGAGGTGTGGCAAAGTGATGAGTGAATACAGTGCAGTGCAGAGCGGATACAAAACAGACAGACAATGATTTCCAGGTGCAACGGTGTTTATTTATTGATTTACAATGTCCAGAGCCTTATGGCAAACACCTGTAAATAATAATTGTTGGAGTGATACAGCAGCATGCATCACTCAATAATTGTAATCCCTGGGTTTGACCTGTAACCCAAAAGTCCAGTTTTTCACATACACCCTCACAAAACACAGAACACAAACACAGTTTTTAGTGACAGTAAATAAGTACTAGTGGTGTAATGCACTTCTCCATGAAATGCAGGGGTGAAAGTGATGTCCAGGTTGATGCTGGCTTGCGCTACAGCTCCGGATCATGCTACTGGTAGTCTAGTTAAGACAAACAACAGTTACAACCAACACTAACAATAACACTGTCTCCTTTTAGGTTGTATCTAACCATTTACACATTACTTTGCTATGACCCCTATTTATACCCTCCCTCATGCCCCCTTGGTTAACGAACGCATCTGCTTCTCAAATCCACGGATGCCACACCGTTTCCCATCTGGGTCCACTGGAATAAATTTTAATGCCTTTTAGTCTAGGGTACTCTGTTCCTTTTACACAGAGCCCTCAGAGGTCAGGAGGGAAACACCAAGAATCATTCGATCTCTGTCACAGAGGGCTAAGGGGAGGCAGAACAAAAAATTGAGGGGTCTACACACCACTTTGTATGGGGACACATAAAATATATTTCGGTGTCAGATATGGGGACCTGTGTGAGCAGTAGGCCTTTAACACTAGAACCGCCACTGTCATAGTAATACCTAAAACAGCAACAATATTAAAATGAAAGACGAAATTCATATTCAAAAGTTATATTCAAACACAACATATTAAACATCTGCCCAGCCGAAACATTGTATTTAAATGAACAACTAAACATGAAAGGGTTTATTTTCTAACACCACATATGAAGCGCTACTTCAAAAAAAATAAAATTATAATAAAATAAACATTTAAAAAGAAACTGGTGTGTAAACAAGTGTAAACAGGTATATGTACATACACATCTTACAAATGAAATTATTTTTACATTTAAAAGGTTTTTCTTGCATGTGTCACTGAATCCAGGTTGAGCTGCAGTTGTAATTTCCTGATGAATGTTTCTGCTGAAGCGCTGTGGCTAGCTTCAAGATGAAATCTGTCCTACTGATATTTTCCCCGGTCCATTCCTTGTACAAAACGAAGGAATTGATGGCTGCCAGGTCCAGTAGAGATAACAACAGGCTTGTATATTAAAAAATATATATATTCAAAATAAAAACATGAATTGTAAAAAACAGTCAAAATGACTGCTTTGGCATTTCTAACTTTCTTATTTTCATGATCCTGCCTTTCAAATGTCGTCAGGGTATTTAATATATGTATTTAGGAAAAGTCATAAATGGACAAACGCATAACTTTCAGACATGTAGAGTAATTTAAATGTGAAAATCTCAAACCGTCAAAAGACTGCCGTGGCAGTTCTAGTGTTAAACATGTGCTGTATGTATTTTACCCTCAAAAGGGTAAAATACATACAGGAAAAGTGAAATTGTAAAAAAAACAAGAAAGTGAAATTGTAATGACATATTTTCTTAAAACAAGCATACACATGAATGTCTTATATGTAAATGGACACTAGGATTATTCAACACAGACATGCTGTTCTGCAACTGTTTTCCTTGATCCACACTCTAGGGTGTCATGGGTGTAGCCTAAAAAGATAATTAATAATAATTTCCCATTGTCAAAACACTTGTCCTTGATTTCTGTTTATGCTGTTGAGATGAACACAACAATATTTCATGATTTAAAAAGCAGGTAAAACTTAGATGACAAAATACTTTGAATATTTCGCCAATAACAAAATTGAAACTAGCTGTAACTGTAATTGAAAACTATATCTGAGCTACAAATGCAGATCAATGTTTACTGTTAGCTTTTTAATTTTATTTCCTGAAAGCAACTTTATCCTACTAAAATGATGACAGCATGATAAGAACAACTTCATGCAACTGGAGTGAAGCTCTTCAAATTCTGCTTGAGTTCAGGATAGGTTTCCTGGGGTAGTCGGCACAAGATCTTCCACCACATTTAAAAATGGCGAAGCACTTGCCATCACACTTGTCGTTGCCCTCTCACCAAGAATCAACAGACTTACTTTCCACATTACGTCTGCATTCCATCTACATCCTCAGTTTCAGTTAAGTCTGTGACTTAGGCAGTGCCACTCATTGAAGGATCATCTCTTTGAGCCTTTTTTCGAAGTGGCTGGCTTCTGGTTGGGAGTAAAAAGAAAGATCCATCTAACTGTAACATTGAAATTTAGATGCAAACAGTGTAGGCCTATATAAAACCTATGCAGAATTGCAGCACATCGCTGCTCCTTCTTACACACTGAACTCAGTCTAGTCAAACGTCCTGCACTGGGCCAGTTGTACAAACTAACAAAAAATGGGATTGTATCCATAATCACTAGACCCGGATCATGAGAAGGTGTTTTAATACATGGATCTAGATCAGGCTCCACCGATCCGTAATCTTGACCCGATCCTGGAGCTGCAACTTAACTAGGGAAATTGACCAGTGAGAAGCAAACATATGTGGTGCATAGTTTAAAGACCTCGACTGTCAAAATTTGTATACAGCCTGAGATCACAGTAATGTTGTAATGAAATGGCCAATGGATGTAGAGGTAAATAAAACTACAACACACGGACCTGCTGCTTATGTGTTCGAATTTGTATTTTTCTTAGAACAGGTACGTGCCTCATCTGCCTTCCTTTAGTAGAGTTAAGGGGCTTGCAGCCATCTGTTAATAGCAGTTGCTAGAGGGATGGATGGGTTTCATGTGATTTATGTTTTAATTCATAGCGACTCATCATTGAAATATATATATATATATATATATATATATATAATATATATATATATATATATATATATATATATATATATATATATATATATATATAGATTGATGTTATTCAAATTTGTATTTTTCTTTGAACAGTTTACTCATCGGAGCTGCAAGTTATTTGTTAAAGCGACATCTCTGCTTCTTTGGGTCTGCTAATGTAAATAGCTGGTCTGGAATTCATATAGTATTGCACTTACATCCACCTTGAACATATATACCACCAATTACATTGACAAAAACACAACGTAAATCATACAAAATAAGCACTACCACTATATGGATTATTATTCATTGTTTAAGGGGGGAATATTACCTTTGAGCATACTGCAGTATTCCACAGCTAGTCTTTGCAAAAGTTCACAGTAGCATTGAAGTCGTTCTGTAAAAAAAAATGTGATTTGGGGGTTTACATTTATACCATCTAATTTACTGACCCCTCAATGTACATGTTACATCATACAGTGCTTTAAATGCATCTGTTTTCTTTTTTTCTCACTTGTTTTTGAAAGCACTTTTATAGATGAATGGTTTTGATAAAAAAAAATAAGAGAACAAACACGTTTATATGCCTTTTTATATGTTAATTTAGTGTAAGCCATTTGCAGTTTTGTGGAATATTCTGATTGAAAATGTATGAGGATCTGCCATCCATCACACTTCCATCACTAACCAGTTTGCCCAGATGAATGTGATCATCCAAATTAAAGCGTCATGCTATGCAAAACAGCCGGGCATGTGGCTTTATAACTTTTCATCTACAGCTTACATAGATAATCTTCCTCGCTAATAAAAAGCTGTGCAGCCATTCATATCATATTAACATTTTCCATTTTGTAGAAAAACATATGAAACTGCAAATGTCTATCCCACATCAGCTCTCTGAGGGAGGGAGTGGGTGGGGGAGTAGCAGCATATGCATCCCCGTCCAAATTAATATAACACTGTTTGAGTGTTTCCTATAAAATAAATGCAGTCCATGTGTTCTTGTTCTTCATGCTGTTCAGTTTCACATTCTGTATTTGCAGAATAGGTTGAGCTACAGTATATATTGAGTTAAAGTCATGCTGCTGGTTTCATTAGGTATTATCGAAGCACAAACCATACCACCTGCCGGCTACCCCACCCACTTGTCAGCCCAGCTGCCTGCCAGACAGCATACCAACCTGCCAGCTACCATGCCAGCCCACAAGCTAGCCCACTGACCAGTCTTGCCACCTGCCAGCCAGAATACCAGCCTGCCAGCTTCTATGCCAGGCAGCAAGCCTGCCAGCTGGCAAACCAGTCTGCCAGCTACCCAATCAGGCTGCCAGCCCTGCGAGGTTGTCCCAGCCTACCTCCAACACAGGCTCCGCCATCCGACCATGGGTCATCCTTCCCTGCCCTTCTATGGAGTCCTGGGTCATCCAGTCGGAGACCCCTGGTACCACCACCCTAGTACTAAGTCTGGAGGAGGGCCCAAAGACGGGGGGGGGAGGGGGCAGGAAGGGCCCTCCCACCCAAGGAGGAGGCCATGCAGGAGCTGAGCCAGCATATCAGAGGACTGGGTCCAGGCTGCTGGCTTGAAGCTGCATCCAGGGAAATACCATCTTTGAATTCTGGTCCCCATTATGTAGGCAGCCCTATCACGGGGTTGACTTCTACCCCATTAACTACAACCATCATCTCGTCCACGACCGACCTAATCATGGTTCCCCAGATGAGCAGATGGGTCTGCTGGTCCTCTAAACGGCTGCACGACTGAGTTACGGGTAGGGCAGTGACTGGGATGGTTCACTGTTTTGAGGGGACATTGTAACGTCCTGAGGGGGCTCACAGACTCTGTGAGGAAAAGACATCCCAGCAGTAGGCTAAAACCCGGGGAGCACCACTATTGGTGAAGGGGTAATTGGACGATGAGGAACCAGCAAACCTGGGTCGACTGGGGGCGGGGCCTACAAGGTGTTTGAAAAAATACATATTTTTAATACATGGTAGGAAAGTATGATCCTTATATTTTTCATTTATAGAAAATGGCCCCTTTTATATATATTTAAAATATATGGGATCTATTTTAAATATATTTTAGTCTGTAATTCATATAGGTATTTTATTTGTTGAAAATATATGGTTCACTATATATTTTCATTAGTCTGCATTCCATATAGAATAAATATATGGATTACAGACTAAAATATATTTTAAATATATCCCCTATATTTTAAATATATAAAAAATGTGCCAATTTCTATATATGAAAAATATAAGTATCATACTTTTCTACTATATATTAAAATATTTTTTCCATAAGGGAAAGGGGGCTCTGCGTCATCGCGGGAGGGGTTATTGGATGACAGAGAGCAGAGACAGCACGAATAGAAATAGAATTAGTTTGACGGAAGATAAATCACGAGGTTAGAGGGTGAAGGATCAATTGCTAAGGGGCATTGTTGGCTCCAAGCTTGCCTGAGGAAGCCACGGACAGCAAAATGTTTTTTGTGGAGTCGAAGGACACGAGGAATGAATAGGGAAAGAACCCGATCAGTGGAGAACAGTGGAAGGTATCACGGTGGAGAGGTTTAGTGAGAGTGAGATGAAGGTGGAGAGGAGCTGATGCCATTCTTGTGTGTGTTCTCCAAATCCACCCCCCCCCCCCCCCCCCTTTCCTGTCACCTCCTGACTTCTAAATAGATACGGGTATTTCCCAGCCCTGAAAACCTGAAAACTCGCCAACATCAGAATCCAAATCATGCACTATTAATACACATTAATACATTAATCTAGCAGTTGGGCACTTTAGTACATGTTAGTTCTCCAAAAAGGTGACTAACTCCTTCTTAAATCAATACCTGCTACAAATCATATCATCAGAGTAATACAGAGCAAGCCACAGCTCAAATCTCCTGGGTCTTCTCACTCTTCTGAGAGGATCATGTTCAAAGATATCTTTCTCCTTTTGATGTACAGTCCACACAAACGCACTGAAACATGGCATTTTATTAGAGCAACAAATAGGCTACAAACGTGATTTATGTTTTCCAGCCAGTAAGTAGCCTAGCCTGTTTAGACAAGTTAACAATACTTGTCTAAAATATTAACCTGTTCTTGAATTATAGGGATTTGAAATGTTGGTTCTGCGCATGCTCAGTACAGCTCTTGCAGGTAGATGTTTGATCTCAAAAAGGAATTGACCTCACGACAAAATGCCATTTTCGCGAGGGTCTAATTTTCTTTCATCAGGATTTTTTTTTGTTTGTGAGGTGGACATTAAAAAAAAAATGACTTGGAGGGACTTTAATATATATATTCTAATATATAATTATATATATATATATATATATATATATATATATATATATATATATATATATATATATATATAGATATATAGTATGGTACTGTTTTTGGACTATATATCACATAATATTGTACATAAATACCCTGAGTATTCTAAGGGACATTGTTTGTCTGTAACATTGTTTTTTTTTTTCATTTTGTGAGTGAGAAATGTTTTTTTTTTTGCCACGTCTCACAAAAACGAATTATTTTCATGAGAAAAGCAGCTATCCTGTTGAAAATAGAAGTACTCTGACAAGAAAATAATTTAGAGTTTCATTTCTTTTGCCATGAAGGGGATCCTCTTTTGTGAGCTTCTTTCTCATGAAAAAATGTACTCAGGAGGAAAAAGATTGTGGACAGCCACTGCCGAGTCCTCGGGAGAGGTTTACACATATAAACAGTTTTACTTTTTGTGCTCTATAATAGAATATACATGCTTTATAGCTATAAATGTTCTCAAAAAGGAAGGAAATTCTTTGCAAAAACCTTTGGTTTGAAATGTTGAAATGTGTTGTTTTTTTTAACACTAACTCTGCATTCCCTCCCACACCTTTATAAGCAGTGGAAGGGGCAAGGCAACACAAACAACCAAGACAGCCATCATCAGTTAAGATGAATAACATACAGCTCTGCAGATAACACAAGAGACATTCATCATCATGGTCCACTAGGTGTATGACGTCTACTGCCATTCCAGTGTGTTGGGGGGGTCGTGTATATTTGGGCATGGCTTATGAAATCTAGTAGGAGACGAATGCATAATAGTGGCACCAACATCACGCTGTACCTCTGAATTCCACTGCCATGACTAATGTTTAGTGTGGCATCCACATGTTTAATGTGTGTCAGTTTGTTTGGTGGGGGAGTGGGGAACTGCAGGGCAACATTGGGGGGAAGTCTATATGAATCTATGTCTTAGCATAACTTTCTGTTGTATGGAATTGGAGATGTTCAATGGCATAATACAGTTTTTTGCAAGGAGGGGAAGGGGTTATGGGCTGGCATTACCATCCATAGTAGCATCGGTAGGGGGAATGGGAGCGCTTTAAGAACAGGACACCCATGCGATTGATGTATGATACAATGATATTGTCATGGAAGTGTATGAGGTACACTGTTATGAAACTGTTTACATGGATGTGCTGTGTCATGTCAGTTTGAGAGGGCAGCACCAACAACACGGATCAACCAAGAGTTTCTTTGTCATACTGGATGAGCAACATAATACAGTATAGTGGAAAGGATGACATCATTGTCACAGCTGGTCTGTACACATTGTGCTGTAGTACCAGTATGTTCTGTATTCTCCATTGTTTAAGGACTATGTTGACAGATAGCACACACATGCATTCTTTAAATATCCATCTTTATGCAGTGCAGACGGATGTCTCTTGTGTTATCTGCAGAGAGTTGTATGTTGTTTGTCTTAACTGATGATGGCTGTCTGTGGTTGCTTGTGTTGCCTTGCCCCTTCCACTACTTGTAAGGGGAAGGGAGGAAATGCAGAGTTAGGGTTAAAAACCCTAACATCTCATTTCCCACCTTTTGTCATTTTTATGTCAACCCTAGCTGATGCATAAACAAACTTTTTTTCAAAGAATATAGTATGTACTATATATTATATTAGAAGGGCGTTTAAAATTAGCAATTTTTTTTTGGTTTTGTCACAAACAAGTTTGTGTCAAATTTTGAAAGATATATCTTTTTTTTTTTTTGGACCAAAAAGCCAGAAAAGCAAAAAGAACTATAGCCATGAATTTGTATTTAGTTTCTGTGGTAACACATTGGTTATATGTATTAACCACAACCAACAAGAAAGAGATCAGCTGGCAGTCAAGGGTAGTTATTTGTGTGAGAGAAGCACTTACATTTGCCTTACACATGGGTCTGGAATGTACATTGTGGTTTTAGTTACTGGTCATATTAAAACTGAATCACAAAAGATTATACAGACCCTTTCAATTTTGAATGTAACCTCAAACGCATTAAGAAAATACTACCCGACTGAAACATGTAGCTTATTCCAAAACAGCCCTTCCCTGCTTTTAAGTCTCAATAATAATATCTTTGAGGTTTATTAAAGCAAGTGGGACACAAGCAGTTATAACCAACATAATTCCTTTTCTAAACCCTTAATGCTTATGTAGCAGTTGCATCATTAGTTTTAATGGTCTTTTTATTCTTTTATTACATGTTTTATTGTCAGAACCATATTGAGTTCCCACAACTCAACCCTAATTAGATTTAGTATCTTTAGATGTTCCATACATTCTTTCTACATCTTTAACTTCCTTTAGACCACCCCCATATGGAGCATTTAGAATAGATGTATTTAACAATTTAAGCATTTCTCCATTATTATTGCTTATTTTATTTATTTATTTATTTTTATCATTATCCATAGCCTTCTATTGGGGACAGTCCAATTATATCCCAATTAAACTCTTTAGCTGCCATTACAGCAATATGTTAAAAGGTTAATAACATCCTAAATGTGAATACAGCAACAAAAAGGAGGATCTGAATTTTCTTCTTAGTGGGATGATACTCTTTGAATGCAGTAAATAACTACATTGAGAGTAGCAACTTTCTGGATTATAATATTATTAATAGTATAAAGACGGACTAAATGGTTGAGAAAGAAAAAACATTGTTGGATTTTTTTCAGGTGGAAAATAAAGAAAGGGACATTTTTATTGCAAGACCAAGTAGTAATTTGTACAGTAGTTCAAAGTAACATTACAGTTAAAAACCAAGGCTGGTGGGCTCCTGAGTGGCATATCCGGTAAAAGCGCTCCTCAAGGAGTGCAGGATGCGCCCTATAGCCTGAATGTCGCCTGTTCGAGTCCAGGCTAGTCCACAGACTGTGGACAGGAGGTAGTGCACAATTGGCTGAGCGCCACCCGGGGGGAGTTTAAGTCGGCTAGGGTGTCCTCGGCTCACCGCGCACCAGTGACCCCTGTAGTCTGGCCGGCCGACTGTGGGATTGCCTGTAAGCTACCCAGAGATGCGTTGTCCTCTGACGCTGTAGCTTTGAGGTAGCTGTATGGTGGGCCTGCATTGTGTAAAGAAGCGGTCGGCTGATGGCACACGCTTCAGAGGACAGTGTTAATAATAATAATAATAATACAGAAAAAATAATCCTAAATGTATTTCAATATAACTATGTATTCTCTGATGCAATATTAATATTCATATTCTTCACATGCAATATCTGAATGTTTATGTTTGTTAAAAATCATAATAAATATGCATCATTAATATGCATTTGTTGCATATGTTTTAGAATGGTCATATATTAATGATATATTATACATATTCTAGCCAGACCCTGTTTGAATTTTCTAAACAAGGCACTGTTCTCCACGTAAATGAATCGTGGCGTGAGCCAGGATACTTAGCAACTACATCAGTGATATACATTGCGCATCACATAAAACTTGCACAGTTATTAAAGAATGATGATGTTTTCTGTTTCGGGGAGAAATTTCATTCCTTGAATCTGGGGATCTTGCAACATGTGTGCAATCTATTACACCTAGCACGTTTTGGAAGCTAGACAACTGATAACATTTGTGTTTGGCTCTGTTTTGTTCCACATCCCCAATTGTAAATATTATATACTCTCTTGTCCTATGGAAAAGTGCACCTGTGACATCTGTCAGTATCTTTGACATAGAAGTCTGACAGATGCCTGATCTATCTCCAGCTGCTGTCTGAATGGCACCCGTTGCATGAAAATGAACAGATGCTGTAACCTTTACAGGTACAGGTATAGCTTGACTGTGGGCTGTTTGTGATTCTAAATCAGACTTAAGGTCTCGACACCCCAGACGCCATGTGATTTTTCAATTGGCGAGGGGACACTTTCGCAGCGACATGACCATACACACCAGAAACGATACAGAAGTGATGAGACGGATTTGAAAACTGCCAGATCTATACAACTGTTCAAAATTGCTATTAACAAAACTATGATGAAGACTGGTACATATTCATCAACATGATGTGGCAATTATGAATATCTTCTCTGACGGTATTTCAACACATATGGCAATAAATCATACATACCAGGCTTATCCAGTTTTTTTTCGAAATGGACCCTCGTATATGTCTTTCAAATCTTTATAATTGTGATGACTAAGGATACAATTTTGTCACTGAGGTCACAGAAAATGTGAAAATTGTCAATTTGGACAAAAGTCTTTTAAATCTTGAAAATTAATGTAAAAACGCATTTGGTTAGTCACTTTCTTTATTTCCTTTAAAAATGCAGTATGCACTGAAAATACAAATATACAGGTATCTGTAAATTGTTTGGTTGTGTATGCCTGCAACATTTACATGTAGCTATGTAGGTTAGTGAATGAGACTTTTATTTAGTAGCTGAGCGAGCATTTAAATGAATACAGATCGTATGTTGCTGTAAACTCTCGGTTATGAGCTTCACCTACATACAACGCTTGTTCATTAATTTTTTTAAACATAAAAGTGGGCTTTCATCTTTAAAAAGTATTAATTAATATTTACATTTTATTTCTTGAAACATTTTTTCATACAATGTAGCGTACCCAAGTAGTCTGTTGAAAATAAATACTCACTTTCTCTAAAACTAAACATTGCTAAACAAAATACTTCACTCTGCCATTAAGCATCTTTTTTTTATTTCCTGCAAACTGTAGATAAAACAAGAGGTTTAATTTTCTGATCTTTGCGATGCCCCACTTCTTGGACATGGTGACATGCCTGTGTGATTTGATTTTTCAACTCTCTGGTTCCCTTTCAATTCAAAGACGTCCACCAACGACATTATGTATGGGATATGCCTGCCCATTGGGCAGGTAATTGCTGAGCTTTCTATACCAGAGCTGCCGATAGGCCCTTTCCTGAGATGACACACTGATGGGTTAAAGCCGTCATCTTGAGGAAGCCATTTGTCTTTTTCCTTCTCAAGACGGTACAGTAAACTATGTCTAGCTGAGTGTGTTGAAAGAAAAGAGCTTCTTGAGTCGAATCAAGTTGATTGTATTTTCCTTGCATTTGTGCTGAAAGCTGGCTTGCCACTTTCCTGGAATCAGCTACTGAAAAAGGCCAAGCCTTTCACCTTTCTGATTTTCAGCGGCCCCCTCGCTTGCGTGGTAGGCCACTCTTTCTTTTCTGTCTGTTGTGTGTGAGCGACTGTCTGTGCAATCACCCTCGCGAGTGGTTGTCTATTTTTTTCTTGAGAGTGCACAGTTCCTCCACAGGGCTAGGCCTTGCTGCATCCCTGCTGTTGAGTAGACCTTGACGGCTGCGTAGGCCCGCCCACCTCGGTGATTAGGGCCTTGTAAACAAACAGTGTGCTCTCCCCTATCTATTTCTACTGTGGTTTTCTCTGTCCGCTTCCAACTTGCTCTCCGCGGCTTCGGCCCTTGTGTTGCACGGTACACGGTGCACGTAGTGCTACGGTACTCGGTGCACAAGGTGCCCGGCATGCATCGTGCACACTGTGCTTGGTGCCCACTACTATAGTGCTAGTGCAAGAATGCACGGTGCTGCATGGTACTCTGTGCATGGTGCTTGGTACGCATGGTACACATAGTGCACGAAACACACGGTGCTAGGCGCCAACTGCTACACTAGTGCACGGGCCCACAGTACTCCATGCGCACGGTGCTTGGTACGCACTGTGCACAGAGTGCACGGTGTTCGGTGCCCTCTGCTACAGCGCTACTGCTGGAATGTATGGTGCCGCACTATATAATCAGTGCGTGAGTGCTTGTTACAGCCAGTGCAAGCTGTGTTCAGTGCACAGCCTATGCAGAACACTAAACTGATGTCAGGCAAGTCGGGGTTCCACCACTGTACAGCCTGCAAGGCAAAGATCCCGCAGGATTATAGGCCTCTGTGCATGATACTTGGGCATCCAACATGCCACCTTGGCCCCTGAGAGAGAGGTGGCTTGCAGCATTTGTGTGGCTTTTCAGCCCCGGGTAAGGGAGAATATGTTGGTGAGGGCCACAAGGGCGAGTTCCGCATCCTCATGGCTGCACCGTCAGCGGCTCTTGCAACCCCAGAGCCCCTCCTCCATGAACTGTCCCAGGACCCCCTGCTGAACATAGCCGACGCACAGTTCCCCCCCCCCCCCCCCCCCCCCCCCGTAGTCACTCCCCATCTCCAAAGACAAGAAGTGTGAAGCGTTCGAAGCAGGCAAGGGACATTATGGACCTCAAAGCCCAGGTGGCTCAGGTCCTGGAGCTCTTGGACAAACAGGCTCCTGCGGCCCCAGCCACAGTCTCAGCTCTGTTACAGCCCCAATTGCCATAACACCCCCCCCCCCTCCAGGGGAGATCAGGGTGGGTGGGAAGAGGCGTCCCAGCTGGTGCAAGAGGACACACATTCTATAGCAGCCTCTGGGGATGGGGCCCCCTTCTCCTCTGACATGCAGGTAGGAGGGAGCTTTAACCCCCTACTGAGGAAGAACCTAACTTTGAGGTAGCCTCGGAAGCCAGCGCTCCCCCGTTGTCTGGCTGAGTTTCGGCACTGATGAAACATGTTGCAGCTTTCCTGCAGGTCCCCTGGATGCCAGCAGCAGAACCACAGTGGTCCATTTTCTGGACACAGGCGATGGCTCCTTATCTTCAAAAGTTCCTGGCCTTCCCGGGATCGTCCGGCCTCAGATCGTCCGGCCTCAGGTCCTAGTGTGCTGAAGCAGGCTGCACTGCTTACCTCTCTAAAAGTTGGGCATAGTGGGGATCCCCCCAGTAGACTCCACCATTGCGGCCCTGGTTAAGGCCCCGCTGGAGGGGAGCTATGTCTCCTGTCCGGCACACTGCTGCAAATCTCCGGTCTTCAAGGGCAAGCTCTTGGCCGAAGCCTGGCTAGCTTGATTGTGGCTTGCAGACAGCTGTGGTTGTCGCAATCCAGGGTGCCTCATGCAGGGTTGTGCTGCTAGACACGCCTTTATCCCCGGGACACACTTTTGGGCCAACCGTGGAGGAGATCCTGCAGAGATCGCATCAGGAACATGAAGCATTCGACAGGTGGCTGCATTGCTCCCTGTGCTCCTGCATAGGGCAGGTCGAACTACTGGTGAGCTCCTCCGACGTGGACTGTCATCAGGACAGTTCCAGTCCCCATGGCTCCACTGGGTGACATGGCAATGCCTAGAGGGCACACCAGCAGCGACCACTGGGCCCACCAGGCAGGCAGAGGGAACGCAGGATGTGGCCAGTCCACACACCAGCATCCCAGGAGGCATATCCAGGGCCAACGTCCTAGAAGGACACCCCAAACTGCCCCACCGCAACCACAGAAGGGCCCCTGAAGGCTGGCGGCCTCAGACCCCCTTTTCGGCATAACAGCTGCAGTACTGGTGCACTTGCAGCTCAGACACCTGGGTGCTTGCCACTGTGCACAACTGTTATGGGCTTCAGTTCCGCTTGGGACCTCCTCCCTTTCGAGGTATCACAAATACTTTTGTGGCAGACCCTCTCCAGGCCTAGGTACTTCAGAAGGAAGTGGCCACCTTGGTGTGCAAGTGAGCCATTCATTTCGTAGACCTCACCTCCAATGAAGAGGGGTACTACTCAAGGTATTTTCTGGTGCCCAAAAAAGATGGCGGCCTTTGCCCCATCCTAGACCTGAGGCTCCTCAATGGGTTCTTAAAAAAGAGGAGGTTCCAGATGCTGTCGGGCAACTGATTCACCACTATGGACTTATGGGACGCATACTTTCAGGTTCCCATTCAACTAGAGCACAGCAAATATCTCTGCTTCGCTTTTCAGGGAAGCGTTTACAAGTTTGCTGTGCTGCCATTTGGCCTCTCCCTAGCTCCTCGTATGTTTTCAACAAAAATCACCAAAACTTGAATTCAATAGCTACAATGCTTGAAACCAAGTACCTCCACGACATATCAGCCACTTATTGACATGACCCCTTCCAATCCTGATACAATGATGACCTCTTTGGTAGAAGCCCATCTCCTGACAAATGGCTGGGCAGGAGGTGACTGTACATGTAATGTGGGTGTACCCAGAAAGATTCTATGATGGTGTGCTAAGACTTGGAGGCATGCACCTTCTAATGAGCTTTGTTGGGTCTGTTGATACACTAATGGCAGAGAGTGGCTTAACGGAGGTCACAGGTGCATGGTCTGCCAAAGATGCTCATCGGAAAGAAACTCCCTCAAAATGTCAGAGCTCTTCGTATGGTTGCAGAAAAGGTTATGAGGGGTGTTACCAGTGGTGATGAACTAATGCTCAATCCTGAAGAACTAGATGTTAGTGAGTTTGAAGATGGCTGGCCAGTAAGTTTCTATGAAACAATACCCAAGAAGGTTGTTACCAGTGCAGCTACAAAGAAGCATATCACTTTTACTCTTGAGTTATTGGTCTACAAGCAAGTTCTCGTGAGGTTGATATCAACCATGTCTTGTCTCATGAGCTGGCGCCAGTTCCCACATTGATGTTTAACAACAGGAGAGATGCGAGTATGCAAATCAAAATCTGCCTTAAAGAAAATCCTACAGGTACCCGACTCATCTTGAAATAAAGATAAGGGCTCACCAAGCATCGTTATTGATGGATCAGCCTTACTGTGGGTCGTGCACTGGACAGAACAGGGCACAGTGCAAGAGTAGCTTTCATGGTTTCAAAACATTAATAGTTAGAAACGTTGCAATTGGTGATGTTTATTTGGTGTTTGACCGCTACAAAGAATACAGCACATAGGATGTCACAAGAGGTTATGACCACAGGTGCCAGTAGAGTTCATCAAATGACCCTGTCAACAACATTAACATCCCAGAAAGTAGTTCTTATAGTCACAGAAAACAAAAAATAGCTGATAACCATGATCTATCATGACCCACTAAATGACATAGAATTGCACCAGGAACATACTCAGGAACACAAGCTTGTCATCACAAAAGAATGATGTTCCACGTGAAGTTTGTGGTGACACTATAAGCAAGAGGCGGGACATTGCAACCACTCACGAAGAAGTGGACAACATCATTGTCCAACGGAGAATCAGTGTCGCTGCAGATGGGCTCACACAAGTAAGTGTACCGTCAGATGATACTGATGTCTTCCTGCTACTACTGCATTACTACTTCTTGCGGATTATTGTGGTGTAAGTTTTGATGGAGTCACCTGTTCAATGCAGGCTGTAATAGATATTGGTGCATTTGTATCGAAGCATAAAGCTATCATACCAGATGCTCTAGCAGCACATGCACTGAGCGGATGTGACACTACAGTCTCGTTTCTTGGTAAATGCAAAAGTAAAGTAGTGAAAGCATTAAAAGACGGCTATTCCCTCTCATTGCTAGGTGACCCCACTGCACAGTTACCTGATATCTGTCGGCAGGTTAAATGCAAGTCTACTACTGAGGCTCATTTAAAGGTGTGGGCAACTAAAATGGGAAGTTGTTTTCAAATGCCAAAGCTTTGTTCATTACCACCGACAGATGAATCCTTCTAAGAAAAAGTGTGTGTGGAAAAGTGCTCTCAAACCTAATCCCCCTGCAATGGACCCATCACAGTATGGCTATGTGGCAGAATGTGCGTAGCAGTGGTGTAAAATCATGAGACTCCAGTCCAGTTTCTGTGCCTGGGGTTTTTATTTCCTTCCCCAGGTCAGGGAAAGCACACTCAACAAAATACTAATTATAATAACAATAATAATAATAAACAATAAGGTAGCCAGGATACACAACAATGTGTAACCCAACCACATAAAGTGTAACGGGGTTGCAGTCCCAAACAATAAATAAACAAACGAAGAACACTCTGTGTTCCCCTTGTAATCCACGTCACAGAAACAACGTGCTCCCGCGACCCCAGCACTTCCGGGTAGCAGCTCCTCTGACGCACTTCTCTCGAGCGTCTCGTTAGTGCTCTAGGATATGAAAGTAGAGGGGTTAGCAGGATCACAATAAAACAACCAGTTCTTTCTTTCTTTCTTTCTTTCTTTCTTTCTTTCTTTCTTTCTTTCTTTCTTTTTTCTCTCTCTCTCTCTCTCTCTCTCTCTCTCTCTCTCTCTCTCTCTCTCTCTCTCCCTGTACCTTGCCAGAAGGAACAGAACCGTGGGCCACGCCCCCATTTGTACGCTCCGTCCCATCCCGATTGGTCAGAGAGGGCAACCACCGTCAACCAATCCCTGATTGCCACCGCGCTTCCCAACCGGGTCGATGACATTGCGCACCGCGGCTCCAGGTGGCCGACTTCCACCTCCCCTGGGGGTGACTGCTCATCCTTCCTAACGCCCTCACTGGAAGGGAGATCTAAAACAAGAATCCATTCTCTCTTTGTCACAGGCTATTATAAAGATTTTCCAAATGCCTAGTGCCTGTAACGGAACCTGATAATGTATCACTAGCACCTCCAGAAATTCTGAAGTTGGTCAAGTGCTCATGTGAAAGTGACACATCCTGCGTAAACTCAAAGATGTGACTGCAGCCACGTAAAGTTAGCATGCACAATGTTCTGTTCATTCCATTCTAATGGTTGCTACGATGCGCTCACGCATACAGCTCCAGCGGATGATAAGGATGATGACAACCCAAACAGTCTCATAAGCCAGAATCGTGCATAAGATCAGAAATTAAATGTAATTATGGACATTAAAATTTGGAGCAGTGTATTTATATATTTGTTTTAATACTCAAGATAGTTTTAGTGGCCTGAGTGCATTTGACTGACCGTATTGGTTTCTTAGTTATTTGTTCAAAAGACACTGCATCCTATAATAGCTATAAGCAATTAAATTATGTTCTAACTGTTTATTGTATTAATTACTGGGAATTGTAAGGATTCCAAACACCACTTGGGCCAGTAGGAAGGTTGAAGGTGGTAGACTATCTATTTTTGAGGTCATAATATAAGTTGTTATAATACAACATTATATTGTAGACTAGATACAAAAGTGTCAAATCAGAATCCTGTGGATAGCTATAAATATGAGGGGGGTAAACATAAAAAACTTAACAGATTATATCTCAAATTGCTCGAGGGTGACAAAATATCATTCTTCAAATCTGTAAAATACATAACTTGGCCATGTATAATCAGCAGAAAATTAAAAAAAAAAAAAAAAACGTAATATCATAATTTGAGATCTGGAGGTCTGCTGCCGGACTATTTTAATAGCATCTGTGTTAGACACTTTGAAATAGCACTCCCGCCTTTGTTAACCTTCATGGAAGCTAAAAGGTATTGCTATAGCAATCTATTGCTATCCAAATAACAGGATCTGGATCTGTTGCCCTTGTCAGTATTTTAAACAGCACCTTGTTTTGTACTGGCAGTGCCACACGGTTGATATGAATCATTCAAACAGCAAACATTTCATTGTTACCAGGGATCTTCGATTGTTTTTTATACTGTGATCCTGTTACTGCCCCTGTGAAAAGCATCAGGCAAATGATCTCAGGATCTCGACATTACAAAACATTATGTCAAGATCACAAGATAATGTATCATGTGACCTCCTGTGACAGAGAGCGAATAAATCCTAGTCAACAATATCCCTCCCGACCTGTGAGGGCGCTGTATAACAGGAACAGTGTGCCTCGTATTGGACGGTCTGGAAGTTCAGTCCAGGGTCAGTTGGAAGCCAGCCATCCAAGGAAGGGGTGGAGTCACAATGCCCAAATTCATCGCCCTAATGAGGTAGGCAATGTGTCAGTCATGAATTGGAGGAGACGTGATTGGTGCCACCAAAACAAGGCGTGACCGAGGGTATTTAGGGGAAGTGGCCCCAGTGATCTATTCCTTGGTTATGGTTAAACTACAAGGACCAGAGGGAGAGAGAGAATTTAAATTTAAAAGTATTGTGAGTGTTTCGTGTTTTGTTTGTTGTCAGCCAGTTGCCATTGTTTAGCTAGACAGCTAACATGAACCGAGAACTGTCGCTGCACGCCAGCACCAAACCCCAGACTACACTACACCGTTGTTACATCTGTGTTTGTCTTTTTACTGCGCACCTGCACTAGAGCACCCACTGTCAGGAGACGTGTGTTTGTGTTGTGTGTAATTTAAGTGTCTTATCCTTTCAGGACTGTAACCCTCCTTGTGCTCATTGCAATACACATTGGTGTGTAGAGCCTATGCATATTATTTAAAGTGTAGCTGACACGCAACCCAGCAGGAAATAAAAAGCTGTTGATTATGAAGTGTGTTAATTGTCTTGTGTTTGTCTGTTACGGAGCACTGCCCCATCACTACACCTGCGCACTGCAAGCCACTTGTTTACAGATTCTTTTGGAAAACGGAAGTAATTAATTACCGTGAGTGTTAGTGTTGTTTGTTGCTAACAGTCTGTGCTTGTCATTATAGAAGGCTAACCACAAAGAGCTGTAGCTAAACCGCCAGCAATTAAACCCAACTACACTTCACCATTGTAAATGAATAAACCTGTAAATCACCACTTTCACCAAGAGCACTCACTCTGAACTTGTGACTGTGTTGTGTTTGTGTGGGTCTTGTTTAGTGTATTCTTATTTTGGGACTGAACCCTGTGGTTTGCCAGAGCGATACACATCATAGTGTTCAGCCCGGTATTATTATTTGTCAGTAAATAAAGAGTTTTTTTTTTTTTAACTGTGAACTGTCTTGTGTCTATCATTCCTCAGCACTGCAACACCACTGTACCTGTGCACTACAAATCACTTTGACACCTCTCCACATAGCATGTCTTCAAATGCTAAATTATTTTTAGACGAGGAACAAGAGGTTTTGTCTTAGAATGGAATTTTACAAACATTAAACTACATGACAAATGGTACTCTAAGTGTTACTCTTTTTTTAATACATACACTCTTCTCCAGCTACTGGAAGAATACCCTTTTATCCGTTAATACAATCAGACAATCAGTGAAAGGCAAAAGGATTGGATAAGAAGTCTGAGATGCTTTTATCCCCTTGACCTTGGAATAGTTCCAGCTGCAATGTTTAGCACTTGTAAAGAGTGTTTACCAATTAAACAACCCCAAACAGTACTGTTTACAGTATATAATGGTTAGCCTAGCAAGTGTTTGTGAGCAAACAGCATGTGTCAGCTTGTCCAGACATTTAACTTTACTTTTCAGAAAATTAGGTCAGCAGTATGCATTGCAACCCTATGTGCTAAAACACTGTACCGTAAATCTCGCAGGAAAAGTGATTTGTAGAAAAATGTTATCTAACAGTATTTATAAATTTCCAGTTAACCATTCAAGGGAATAAAATATCAATAAGTCATTTTTCTGTGACTTTTTTGTTTCATTTGTGTCTGATTTTTTTTAAACACACCAAAGCATCACATTTACTACTTGCTTACTATACTGTATTTATTAGAATACATTTACATTTCAGACTTTTGGTATAGTTTCAAATTTTTTACTGTAGGTATATTTTTATAATACAGTTTGATAACATTAAATGCGATCAGCTGTCAATATCCTTTGAGTACAAAAACCGTTACAAATATTGTACACTTCATCAAAGTGTATAGTGATGCTTCATGGTCATTATCTCAATGGACTTTTTGATGTGCTAGAATTGGCCTGAAAGCAGGCAGTAGGAGGGGTATTAGAAGAAAGCCAGTGTTTCAAGTGGAAAGCTGTCTTCCTCTCCAAGCTTCTGTCAACAACACAGCGGTCTGATCTGATGACCTGAGTGGTGATTGTGCTCTTGTTACTGGAGGAAGTAAACAAGAAAATGAATTCCATGGCACAACACAGCCCTCTTTGTCTTTTCAGAATGGTGTGACTGGACTCCGGCCAGTCATGTTGAAAGCATGGCTCTTTGTGTCCCTTTGCATTCTAGGACTTGAGCGGAAGCTTACGTTGTGTTTATTGCCAACAGAAGACCTTTAATGGAGAGCCACTCAAGGAAATAAAAGCTGTGATTGGTTGTTGGGTTATCCCAGGGAAAGAGAACTCGAGAAAATCTCTTAGAAAATCTCTCTCAAGTGCACTTTTTATCAGTAGAATTAGAGTATTAGGAACAATTTCGTTTTTTTTTGTTTTTTCTAGAGTTGATTTACAATAGATGTAAAAAAAAAAATCTAATTCAGGATACTGATCACATTATTTACTGTTAAAATGTGCAAAGGCAAGAGAGCTGACCTAATTCCTGCACGTCATCCATCATTTAATAAATATTTAAAATACGATAAAAAATGTAAACAGTGGTGACCGAACTGAGAGAAACTAAATAATGTACTGTTATGTAGGACTTATTAGTAAGGAGAAGTGCTACTACAATTAAGTTTCTAATGATGACAGTATCCAGCGTTTGCCTGGTTAACTTCTATATGTACTGCAGTGTTTGTTTCACTGTCTCTTTCAATATAACGCAAAGTCATTTGTAAAGTTTTTCATCCAGCTTTGGTGTGGAAAATTGCATACTTCTCACACAAAAAAAAAGCTTTCCAGAAACCTTTCTTTGAGACTCAAATTACACTATACTCAATGTTTGTGCAGGGGTGGGGTCAGAATGCAACAAATTTCCCAGAGAACCTGTGTTGCTATCTGAGGAGAACTGCAGACCAATAGCAGCGCTGCAGTCAGAGAGTACAGGTCCGCTCTGTGGGTATAAATAATGAAGAAGTTTCTATTGTATAGTAGTGTAGCGCAGCACTTGCAGCGCAGTGTTATCATTTTTTATTTTTATTTTTTTCTTCCTATTTTTTGTTTGGAGTGGTTAAATGTTTTGACAAGCATACAGAGCATAAGACATGGGGAGGATAATCCACACTGTAAAGTAGTTACTTAGGACTCACAAACATTACATTTATTCAAGGTTTTTGTAAAACTCACTTCCGTAGACTAGAGCATTGCATGGCAAAACAAATTAAATATCAAACATTTCAAGCTAACTCAGGTCATATTTAGATTGACAAGAAAGTGCTATTTGGGCTTCAGTTCTGTTCTTTACAGTATATCTCTTTCTATGATTTATGGGCTTTTCCATGGGCTCTATTGACACCAAAATATTTAAATTTTTTAATGCTGTATGTTTTGGGACTTACTGCTTAAATAATCTTTGTTCCTTTAAACTCCTCTAATGTTGTTTTGCATACAAGTCCATTCTGCAACTAAAAAATGATTGAATCAATTTTACCATAAAGATAATAAAATAAATAAAAATAAAATAAAATACATTGTTCTGTGTATTGTTAAATCTGCTTTTTTATTGCTTTACAATGACATTTGGCCCTGGGGGCAGTACAATATTATAATGTGGCTCATCGTCCCATCTGCCTGCTTCTTGAAATCAAAAGTTCTTTACAAAGGCTGGTCTGTTTCAAATCTTAAGTTAGATATTCTAGTGGCTAGTTTCACATACACTGATTATCAGTAACTTTGGTTAGTGAAACTAGCTTTTAGTTTCTAGCTCAAATACCAGTTTATTTCTATTTCATGTAACATTTCTGAACTTTAGGCACATCATAATGTGGCATCTGTAAAAAATTATCACAGGTCTCCAGATGTGATTTATCAATCATTGTGGCAATTCTTTTTAGAACCTCTCTCTCAGCGACACAGCTTAGAGCAATTGTGCTGGCAAGAAGCTTGCATCTCTCTTCATTATTAATTCAACTCATGGGGCTTAATTGGACAGGGCTGGAGCAAATTTGACAAACATCACAGCAGCAGAAAAAGCAATCACTCTTTTAAAGATGAAAATGTGTTTGATGTCTTACTGTGTAACTCATTTATTCTCCTCAGGAGTCATGTGATCTGCATGTTAATCAATCCCTGATTGGTTTTACTCCTTGGAATTAGTCACGTGATCAGAATCTTAACGTTTTGGAACTGCCACCCACCCCCCCCACCCCTTTTTACAGCCATACAATTGACTGGTCCGGGAAGTATGGCAGATAAGTGGGTGCTTGATGAACACTTAAGGTCCTAAAATAGCATGAGAAAGTCTTGTCAAATCAAGCGTGATTATTATTGAATGCGTAAGGAATTCATCATCTGCATGTAATTAATACGCTCCAATACCACCAAGGCTGCCAGTCAGTGGGGACTCATCACATTCTTATTCATATGTGTTCCCTAAATCACATTCATTTCGAAAGTTAAAACATACTAAGGATGAAGGTTATTTTCTGTTCAATCGAATTTATCTGCAACGATAATTATCACTAATGACGTGTCAAATTGGATCACAGTGATTCAGGCATGCATGATGATTCAAAAAATAATGTTAAGCCATTCCATTGTAATTAACAATTGGTATAGGTAGGCAGAATTGAAGTTAATGAGCTCGTCCAGTTGGAAAATTAAGTTTTATGGAATTGGACTTACAGACATTTCTCACCTGCTCTCTCTCCCCGAAAATACAATTCTTAGCAGAAAGCTTGGGTGATTATTATATTAATGTCACTCAGGGTGGCAGCCTCCGTAATTAAATATTGCTGGGATTGAGAACCTGTTTTTAAAGTATCAAGCATCATCTTTTTGACTTGTGACTGCAGGGAAGACCAGTAAAGCAGAGGGGCGTGAAATTATTCTGTTTTGTAAAATTGCCCCATTCTTGTTTATGACAATGTTGAATTTAATAAATAATAAATGATGACATCCTCTGTATGGTAAAGTAAGCTTTCTGTTCTTGAGCAATTGTAAAACCACAGTAAACTAAGAGAGCTGGGTATATTATTACATCCTACCACGTTGAGGATTTCGTTTTGCTTTGTTGAAATGTTTGCTTCTTGAATGGTTTTCCAGATTTACAAGTCTATTTACTGTACATTGGTCAGATTAATTCTTTTTCACCTTTAACTAGTTAGAATTGTGGATTGCAATGTTTAAGCCTATTCTCTAAAAGTAAGGTTTGGTTGTATAGATGAAACAAAGACTGGCCCAGGTACTGCTTTCTAGGTATCAGCAATCTAGAAACTGTGTCTATAAAACTGACAGCTGGCACAAGTGCTAGTATACCTGAACAAGGTATTTTGTTACTGAAAGTGAACATTATCGAAGTGGTTATAACAAATGAAATAATTTCAGCTCTGCATTACTGTTCATATTTAACAATGTGAAATATGGGCACTGTGAGGTAGTGCACTCTTTAAGTTATTTATTTGTTGGGTGTCACTGGTTATTATGAGTGATGTCATCTTGTGCAGACTGGAGCAAGAGATTCTACTATTCAAACTGTACATAATGATTTCTGGTATTGCAAGAGATACCCTACACATGTCTTACTAACTTGGTGTAAATTACAAAACATAGATTGCAAGTTTAGAAGTATTACATATGTTTTAGTCACAGTATTAGAACTATACACAGGATAGATGCACTGGGATTTTGAAAATTCATTAATGGTGATAACCCCTAGAAACCAGTACATGTTCTGAGTATTGCTATAAAATACAACAATATAGATAGCAACCAAAAAGCTGTTTTATTTTAACTAAAAACTAAAGAAATGAAAACAAAGTGGTACACACATATCTTAAAATCAAATACAATTATGTATGAACTAACATATGTCGTTGAATTCACTTGAAGTAAGCACACATTTAGGAGAAATTCAACATGTATTTTTACTGATGGTTCCCGGCCCAGAATTACTGGGTGTGGTTGTCTTTCCTCCACCCCTACTACCAGGTGACAGTTGATCGGTCCAACCTTTAAATACACTTTTAGTACGGGGTATGTCTCCATGTCTCCATGGATACAGGAGATAGCCATCCGACCTTCTGGTGGCCACGACACACTGCTCAAGAGAGCCATTTAAGTTAAGGTCTGCTCACACCCTTTGTCCACTAACGCATGGGTTTTCACTTTCCCTATAACCACATCAACAATACAAGACCTGGGTTTCGGCGCCGACCACATGTACAACTGTTCAGTGACGATAGCCTTGCCCATCTGTTTTCTCTGACTTCTGGCATGGCTTTTCTAAGGTACTCCTTGAATCATACCCTGTGTGTTTGCCCTGTGATGTTCAGGCAATGCAGAATGGCTTGCTTCACTAGGTCATATTGGTTGGCTTTGGCGTCCATAATGGCCTGGTAGGCTGCCTGGGACTAAATGATCAGGCAGGGCCCTAACTGGATAGCCCAGAACTCCTGTGGCCATGACTCAGTGGTAGCCAACTGCTCAAACATGACCAGATATGCATCTGGGTTATCCTCCGGGATCATCTTTTGTGCACAAGCTTTTGGGCTCGTCATCACCAGTCCTGTTGATGCATTGGGCATCGCAATTCCGATCCTCTCAATTAGAGCTGTGTACCTCTCTTCTCTCCTCAGCCTTCCATCTGCTCTCCGGCGCCTCCAACAGCATGATCGATCCATGTGTGGCAAAGTGGTGTGCAGTGTGCAGGTGTAGAGGTGATGTAATACGCAAAAGAGGACAGAAAACAAAGTTCACGGTCCAAACAGATGTTTATTTTGTAATACCGGTCTGGTGACCACAAATAATAATCCCAGGCAATACATAGCAATGTATTGCACTGTTCCAAATTGAGCGCAAACGTCCAAGTGGTGAAAAACATTTTATTTGTGTACAGTGGTGAAGTGTTGTCTAGGTTGATACTGGTCTTAACCCTTTGCAGTCCATTTATTCAGCGCTTGTCAGGTGCATCAGGTCCAATTTATTTTTGCACGCGCTGTTTATTTTACACGTGCTGTTTAAAATATATTTTTTTTCACCCCTAGAGTAAAACAGGTTTAAAAGGCATTGAATTGCAAAAGAACTCAGTACTGTATCTCCAGTCAAGCCCCACCCCTTGTTCACTGTATTTCACATACCTCTTTATAGACGTGCATACTGATAAAACGAGTGATCAGGAGAGGATTTATCAAACTACTCAATAATGCAATCCAAGTCATTATTTTATTACTATAACATCAAATAAAAGTTCTGTAAATGTCAGTGATATTCTCTGAGCGCTGGATGCTGAAGTAGCTGTTTCCTTTATGTCCATGTTATCTCTGTAGTCATTGTCTTCCTGGAAGATTCACTTGCAGCCAAGTTTCAGTCTCCTGGCAGAGGCAGCCAGGTTTTTGGCTAAAATGTCCTGGTACTTGGTAAAGTTCATGATGCCGTTGACCTTAGCAAGGGCCCCAGGACAGTGGAAGCAAAACAGCCCCATAACGATCCACCACTATATTTTACGGTAGGTATAAGGTTCATTTCTGCATATGCATCCTTCTTTTGACACCATCTGACCATAGTACCCGGTTCCAATTCAAGTGTCAATGCAGTTTAACAAACTTCAGGTGCTTACATTTGTTGGTTGCTCTCAATAAAGGCTTTTTTTTTTCTGGCAATCCTTCCAAATAGGCTATTGGCATGGAGAAGGTGCATTTAATTGTAGATTTGGAGACTTGGTGACCCCAAGATGCAACCAAGTTCTGTAATTCTCCAACTGTGGCCCTTGGATTCTTCTTTGCCTCCTGAACCATCTTCTTCACTGTACATGGGAACAAGATACACTTGTGTCCAGATTTACCACTGTTCCACTAGTTTTGAACTTCTTAATTATTGCCCTAATAGTGGTATGTGGTATATTTAGGTTTTTAGCTATTTTTTCGTACCCATTACCTGATGTATGAAGGTCAACAACCATTTGTCTCCATTTGTGAGTTCTTTGCCTTTCCCCCATGGTGAAGGATGACAAATGGATTTTACATGTGTGTTACCTCATTTTTATACCACAGTGAAACAGGAAGCCATGGAAGGCCACAATACAGTTCCTTAAGCAGAATGTTAATGCAGATTTAATTGTTTGATTTTATTTATAAGAATTTTAGGGATGCCAGTAATTGACACCTATGAGAAAAAAAATTACTTGTTAAAAATAAACATTTTCTGTGAGCAATTATATTAGTTTAAAATAGTTTTCCCATATTTTTTTACCATAAAATATAGCTCATTACCTCTGTTTATTTTATTCAGCCTTTTTTGTTCATCTTTATCAAGGGTGCCAATATTTCTTGAGGTGCCTGTGTGTGTGTGTGTGTGTGTGTGTGTGTGTGTATATATATATATATATATATATATATATATATATATATATATATATATATATATATATATGCTTTTGTTGCCTATCAGGACAATACTTTGCTGATAAACTACCTGCATGGTGCAGTAACAATTTTCGAGTAGATTGCTAACTAACAATAATTCAATTTTCTGGTATGGCTAAAAAAGCTGTTTAGGACAAAAGCTATGCAATTTAATTTACTTAAATTGCAATGAAAGGGTGAATGTCAAATTCGGTAATTTTAAAATATTAAAATGTATTGAAAAAGGAGTGCACAGGGCAGTCTGGCAAATTATAGGTGGGATGGTGATAATTTAGTTTACACCATGATCTGTCCACTAAAAAGACCTTAATGAAAAAAAAAAAATTATGTACACCATACCAATATCATATTTAACAAAGATTTACAGCTAATAATTGCATTGTCATAGCAGTTCAATGTCAATTTATTGAAATTAGGTATTTCACTTATTTTTAAAGTGCTTTTTGTGTAATGATGTTGTTTGCTTCTTGTACAATACACTCGTAAACAAGATGTATCTCAAATGACATTATTCTTGATCTAAACAGTGCTTAATTATGCTTACAGTACTTCAGTGGTGCTCAAGATTTGAAGTACATAAACCTGTAATATTGTGCAGTGTGAGTTTGTTAGACAAAGCCAATTGTCTATTTCCCCCTTCAAAACACTACTGAATCCTGGAGGTGAGGCCTAGCCTAACTATTCATTTTTTTATTGCATTTGTATAACGTTTTTTATACAAACGTATTGCAAAGCACAACTACAACTGCCACAGTCAGAACATTTAAATAACAGTATACACAATACAAAAGCTGCAATTTTAAAAGTTGCATAAAAACCCACTAAGATAAGAAAGCCATTTTATAAGTGTGTTTTTAGTCTTGGCTTGAAAACTGTAACAATCCCAGCTTTGAAGGTAGAGCATTCCATAATTTAGGAGCTCTTCAAGAAAAAGCTTCTGGGTTGCTTTTGTTGACCCTAGGAATAACCAGCAGCCCTGTATCCTGTGATCTCAGAGAGTAACTCCTACAAGTAATTAGGTGCTAATCCATTCAGGGTCTTGAAAGTTAACAGCAAAATCTTAAAATCAATTCTAAACTGCACAAGGGAGCCAGTGTAAAGAGACCAAAACAGGGGTAATATGTTCACTTTTCCTGGTTTTAGTCAGAATTCTAGCAGCGGCAGGATACCACACGTTTTTGGACACCAGAAAAAAGTGCATTACAATAATCAATTCTAGATGAAACAAAGGCATGCATTAATCTCTCGGCATCAGATACGGAAATAATTGTTTTTCAAATGGTAAAAAGATAATTTAGTAACTGCCCTAGAGTCTCAAATGAGAGATCAGGATCAAAGATGACCCCCAAACCTTTAATTTCTAGCTTATGTTTTGATGAGAGACTGCAAGGGTCGAGCTCATGTAATCCCACATTTCCTTTTGTTTCATAGGAGTGCCTTTACTGCCACCAATTGTGGCTCCAGTTTCTGCCTCCTGTTGGAAATGTGTGTGCAGCATACACTGTTAAAGCAAAGATACTGAACTGATACTGGTGTTCATTCACTTCTGTGATGAAAACCAGTTGAAAATTACTAAATCCTAAGTGGCTACAGAAAAACAAATCAACCCTCTAAGGGGTACCAGTAGATTTGAAGTTAAACCTGTAGTGCAGCAGCTCAAGGAGCTAATTGAATTCCCCCCTCTCAGGACTGAGCAGTACTACTTCAGGTCTAAGGTAGTCGACAGGGGTGCACAACCTCTTGCACACCAGGGCCAGAGGTTAAAGCCATTCTAATACTCATCACCCTGGGCATCTACATTGGCCTGGGAACTGATTTAAAACTTTTAGACGAAGGACTTAAAATGGAACCTAAAGACCCATAAAGAGCCCTTAATCACAGCATGGTGCTCCAGTAGATACTCACAGAATGCTGTGTTAAAAAAAAAAAAAAAAAAAAGAGAAATCTGCTTTTGTGTTTCTCTTTAAAGCACATTGTTTTATGCTATTCAATAAAAAAAAAAAAAAAAAAATTAATATTTGAGAATTACATCCTGCCCACACCCTCCAGTCAAAAATATAATAATCTGATTGTAGTTTCATATTTTCCCTGATGTAATCTTCTTTGATCCAAGTACTTTTTTCTCCTATGCGGCCCTCTTTATTGATTAAATGAATCTGCTTGAAAGGCTGGTTCCCAGGGTCTTTGATCTAATCTGATCCAATCGGTTCAGCAGGACATTGGGGAATTTAAAATAAGCAGCTTTAGCACAAGTGTTTAATAACTCAACATAATCTCCTTATGGCTCTGAGCTGCTCATGTTCTCATCCAGTCAACAATTTGCAGCATAACAGATTGGACACCCCCTGAATCTGAGGAATTTTCAGGTGTTGTGACTAATCGCTTCAAGTTCCTTCATAAATCACACAAAGCAGATCTGAGCATCTTAAATGCAAAGAGAGAGAGAGAGACAGAAAAGGAAGCAAGAAAGTGAAAGCATTCCTCTCCAAAAAACTATGATCTGAAGTCATCTTATTTATGAATTTCTCATCTACTTAACTTTCAAGAGCATGAAATAATTTAAGCAGACCAAACCTTAATAAACCTTTTGAGCTTGCCCTGACCTTGTTTTTCTCTGATATGAATCAATGTGGCTGCAACAAGGGCCTTACTATGGATGTCTTTCTTAACATGGCTTGAGGTAACATGGTATTGGAACAGCTTGAGGTGAAGATGCCACATAGTTTAATAAGTTAGATAATTGTTTGATTAATTGGAAAAGCATGGAATGTGGCCAGACGGTGATTTAATTATTGATTGCCAATTAACCCCTGGCAACATGGTATAAAAGAGACAAAGGCATGTTTGTTTGGCGAGAGTAGAGAGTGCATGCATGCATGCATGTGGAGTGGAGTGGAGTGGAGTGGAGTGGAGTGGAGTGGAGTGGAGTGGAGTGATAAGTGAAATAACGCACCATGATAGTTGAAGTTTGGGTGCCATTTATTTTGAAGAGTTTTGTTTGTAGTGTTTTGTTTAAACCTTTATTTTGTTTCTGTGTTTGCTCTGTTTGTTTAATAAAATAAAAGTGAGCAAAGAAGCGCTTGAACTGCAGTTTCTGTATCTGGATCTACAAATTCAAGGGTGCAGATCAGCCTTGATTAGGATACTATGCCACAATAGGTTATACTGGATCACTTAGGCTGCTTACATTTTATGTCACAGTTTAACATGAGTTTCAAGATTGTAAAATGTACAGTATCTACCATAGGATAAGTAGCAGGGATAGTCGTATACAGTAGTAGTGGTTTAGTTGGTGTCATACTGTAATGAAGTATTACCAAAAAAAGCTTTTTTCCTTTGTTGTTTGGGTAAATAAATTACAGCACATGTTTTGTCTGTTAGTGCTGAAATCAATATATTTAATCGCAGGAATGTCAGCTCGTTTGGAAGAAATTTGATGTGACAGTTCAAGTGTTTAATCAACGTTCTCAGTAAGAAGATATGCTTGATAACATTATAAAACTGGACTATCTCAAAGAAAATATATAAGAAACCCCAGCATTTTACAAAAGGAAATAAATATGTTATGAATTATTGTATTTTAAATTTTTTGAACCAAAGCCAAATAAACTATTAAAATTGATATGCTTCCAGGAAATCTGCAAATCATTCAATGACCTATCCACTACATCAGGTATTCAAGAGCAACCATAATATTTCAAGATAAGTGGCACTCAGCTAAATCAAAAACAGAATACATTGTGTACTTATTTCAACTTACATTTCCCTTATTCAGTGCACAATAGGGTTACAGTGCTTTTTCACAAACTTTCTTTACTGTAGATTTTACATCAAGATGAAATAACATTTTAAGTTAATGTTTAATTACGTACTGTGGCAGGGCAGAAGTCCGGCTGCTGTAAATAGTGTGGGAATGTAAAGTTGGCAGGGATGGGGTTAAATCTTTCCCTGCCAGCAATCACAGGTGTGGTCATTCCCCAGTTAGGTAATTGATGCCAACTGGGGAGTGGCCACATTTATTAAAGCGGGGAGAGATCCTTTGTTTGAGAGCAGTGGTTAGGAGAAGAGCTGGGAGGAGCAGGTTGTACTCTCGGTTAGCACACCATCATAGCACTGGTCAGGTGTTTTGTTTTGTTTATCAATGGATTTGTTTGCTTAAATCTTTATTTTGGCCCTTGTGCCCTGTTTGTTTGACTTTGTTGTTTGTTTAATCTGCACCTTTTCTTGTCTGAGTCTCATTATTTACTCTATCCTGCTACAAGTACCATAACTCAAGTGGGCTTTTTAGTGGCACAGAATGTTTTCTGTTTAAATATATTTCAAGTGTCTTTACTAGATTAGCCACTCAGAGACCTTCTTTTGAAAATATATAAAGGAAATATTTATTATTAATTATTAACCTTATTGATACTGTTTGTATGTGTAATATAATTTGACTACAACTATAATACATTAAACAAATTGTTTATAAACAAATCGATTTAAAAAGGCAAGCCATTGCACATGGGCAACCACAGACCAGACTGGATAAAACCATGGAGAACCCTGCTGTTGATAGGATAATAACTACATTAAGGGGGGTTGCAAAAAAACATTTAAAAAATAGCATGTCTTGTATTTACAGCCTACATATACAAAGTATGCAGTTTAAAGGCATTTCTAAAACATTGTGTATTAATGGAGATGTATCTTTTACATATCATTAACCGTGAGTGGTATATAGAGAAACTAAAATAAAATGTATTTGATTTGTAATTTAAATGTTTGTCAAATAATATTTGAAATATCCCTCTGAAAATGTATTTTAACAGTTTGTCATCACAGTATTACTGATCAAGTTGATTTATAATGTTCAATCATTTGACTACCATTGGCACCAGAAAGCCTTTCTATATTGAGTGAATGAATCACTGTTCATTTCAACTGCATTTTTGTCAAAATATGTTGTTTACCCTTTAGGCTACTCTAGGAAATCATTAATTTGACCTACTTACAAGGACTCGGCATAATAATAGTTAAACAGATTGTCTAAAGCAACTGTTAATAGAATAGCCTAATCCTCTTTAGAAAGCTGTTCCACCCAGAATTAACACCATGGTGTCAATCCAGGTTCGTACTGGTCTTCATGTAGCTTTACAGACAATCACATGCCAAATAATAAACAGAAGGATTATAAAAATAAGATTACTTTTGTATTCAAAGAAATGAATGGCATTGTATGTCACACCTCTTTCACTTCTCATGTTACGAGTTCTCACTCACATAAAGTCAGTCATAGTAACATTTTATTAAATCAGTTTATAGTTCTTATCTTTACTAGAAAACATGCATGATAGCTGGAGTTTATGTTGGTAAACAGTGCTAGACTGGTTCAGCACCCTGGAGAGTGGCTGTGGATGATACTTCTGCTTCAGCACCACTTGCAGACTGTCTGCCTACTGAGAGAGAAGAGATTAAAATATGACGCTCCCAACAAGCTAATCGAAAGGAAAGGTAGTTCCTTGTGCCAAGTTACAGTGAAGCACAAGAACTGCCAGTGATCGAGAGGAACAGTAGGTCCTGGCGCCAAGTTTAGTGAAGTGGGAGAACTGCCAGTGACTATCTATACAGTAAGGATAATTTATGTTTTTTCAGGGTATTGGTGCAGCAAGTAAATCAGCCAAAAGTACCATTTCACATTTAATTTGCAGTCCCAACACTCTTATGTGAAATGGAGAAAAAAAAGTCAACACCTGCCATTAGATAAGAGAAACAAGTCGCCAAAGTAAGGTAAAAATCATCATCTTCTCCTTCTGTACTTTTATCCACGGTATCATTAAAAAAATACAAAGAAATTTGAAGACCCTAGGTGCTTTAGGCACTTTTATCCATGCATATGTATGTTACAGGACATGTGAATTTAATGACAATTAACTTTTTTTTGTCAACATGGAAATATACTAGGGAAGCACACTTACTGTGATGTCTATATCATTTATATTAAATGATTTATTTATTTTTTAAAATGTAACATTTGCCTGCAAAAACAAAAAACAAACTTTATATAAATTTAAAAAAAAAAGTCAGGTACCTCAAACCTTCAGTTTACAAGCATGTTGTGTTAACTGTCAGTGCTACATGACTAGTGGGACAAGTAGTATTTTGAAAGATGAGAATTCTTCGAGCTGCCATTGATATTCATCCTCATTCTAAGGTTTTGGTCTTGAGCTCTGAAACGTTTTGATTTCCTGCCAATGTAACGCTCATTGTGGTCCCTATTGGTGCAAGGAAGTAGAGTTTCCTCTCTCTATACTGGTCAATGAGAGTAACGCTATTTGTGGTCCCCACTGGATAAAAAGGAACATTCATTTCTGAGAATTAGCTATGCTGAAGGATAGCCTATATATTTGGTAAAAGTAAAACAAATAAATAAATTTATAAAAATATTGAAATAAATGAATATAGATATTTCTGTATTTATGTATGTATCTTGATAGTTATTTATTTTTCAATATCATATAAACACTGACATTTAATACTGTATGAAACAAATAAATATCAGTGCAGTATATTAATGAAGATTTTTGTACATAAAGGTCATCATGCTTTCATATGTTTTTACTTTTTAATTAAAAAATATATATTGTAACAACCCAGACAATGGCTTTGTTGCAGGTCCCCACAAAGATAACAACTCCTGAAAAAACAATGTTGTGGGGACATCCCTATTTTGTAAAACACCTTTAAGAACTAAATATGGCTTTCAAAAAAAAAAAAAAAAAAAAAAAAAGTGTCAAAATATTTAATTTGTTGTTGACTTTCACCCTGTATGGAGTTTGTCTGACTGGAGTTAGAAATAGTAAATAAAAATATAGTGAGAGTCAATGAGAAGTCCCACAAGTATAGGAAAACAAACATATGTGTGTGTGTGTGTGTGTGTGTGTGTGTGTGTGTGTGTGTGTGTGTATGTGCGCATGTGTGTACATGTCTTTCCCAGCGAGCAGCTTGGGGCGGTGTTGTCCTGACATTGAATGAATAAACATCTGAATGAGATCTTGCTGTGCTAGTCTGGCTCTTGTTTGTTCCCCTGAAATGCTACATTGGTGTTAAAAGTGGGATGGAACGTAAGCGTTGAGGATGAAGAAGGGGAGTCCTACTGGAGCCAGTATGGAACCGAATTATATACAGTATTTCTATGTTGCAACCTTGGCCCCCCCATTCATTTTACAGTTGTGCCTATTTGCTTGGTGCTGGATAAGGTTGCCCCAATGGTTTCTTGAAACTTGGCTTGTGTTTTTGATATGTCTATGTGGTCACGTGCAGTGAAGGAAGGAGGTCCACACAATCATTCTCCCAAAACAAATCTGTGTTTTAATAATAACGAAAATAATAACAAAACAAATAAGTAATACCAACACAAAATAATCCACCCCTTTACCAGCAATGGTATTGGGGCGTCCACAGCAGCTCTTCTTAATAAAAATAAAAAGTAAACAAAAACTGGACTTTGTCAGTCCCCACGTTCTCCGTGCACGCAGTGCTCTTGGTGCTGAGAAGTGTGGTGCCGTGAGTGGTGCGGTGCGGTGCGGTGCGGTGCTGTGCTGTGCTGTGCTGTGCTGTGCTGTGCTGTGCTGTGCTGTGCTGTGCTGGGACATGCTCTGTGCTCAGTCGGTCCACGGCTCACTCCTCCTCTGCAACACAAAACACACGTAACCCAAACAAACCAATCAATCAATACAGGCTCCGGCCGTCTAGTTTCATTCTTTAGTGTAAGCAGAGTTTTTGACGTAGCTGCACCCTTTGTACCCAGCAAACTCCTCCCCGCAGTCACCGCGTTGCCATGGTTTCCCTAACAGAGGGCTGACCCGCAGCCTACTGCAATGGAACGTCCTGTGTACTTGCAGCTACGTGCCCCTCCTAATATGGTCACCTTCCGGTTTCCACCTACCACCGAGGTGGCAGCTCTTACCTTCCCCCTTACACAGCACCCTTTCTAATCGGGAGGGAGATTTACAGCATCGATCCTTTCTCTCTCTATCACAGTCTACTTTAAAATGGCTTGGCACTTTTGATAACTTGGTGTTTTTTTCACATTTCCAGTGTGTTTGATTCAGATTAACCACACCTCATGTACATAAAATGTGACAAAATCAACCAATTAAACAGATAGAAAAAGACATGTTTATACATACCAGGCATCTCCAGCCTGCAAAGGCCTAAAATCCTGTTAAGGATACATTAGAGGTGGATTAATCACAACATTACAAAAACAATGGACTCCTTGCCCCAAATACATGCACATCTTTCCTAATTCCAGTAATTTCAATAGTTTTATTATTATTATGGTACAGAACCATTATGGAAAGATAATGTAAAATCTATGTGTATTGTTATGATGATGTGGCATTGTTTTACAGCTGCATTAAAAAATCTCTTTTTTCACAGGATACCTGGTCAAGAAGGTGGCATATAATTAGGTCTTCCGGGATTTAATATATATATATATATATATATATATATATATATATATATATATATATATATATATATCTATATATATATATAGTGGCAGGTATTTATCGGCACTTATTTCCAGGACCATGAGTCAGATAAAAATTGTTTAAAACAACCCTCCTACCCATTGTCTACAATAGAAACTGGTAAAAATCAATATACATGAACAACTTACAGTAATGTAATATTAACAGTACTATCATCGATAAAACAAAAGACGTTATATTCACAGCTTGCGACACTAGAAGGCATTTACTCGCCTGAAACCAGCGCCAGGCCAAATGAAGAAATTGTGGAAAACACATGCTGCACTGCCCAGTCAGTTTGTCAGTTCCATTGAAATTAAAGAATGTTACCTATTCCTTCTGCTGTCCACAGTGTATTGGTTTAAACAAGATGACGTATTTACTTTTTAGTTGCTGTTGTTTTCCTCCATGACTGCTTCAAAATATGGCCCCCTATAGCCAAATAGACATGCTCCTGCTTCAAGTAGAAGGATAGACATTTTATCTAAAAGGTCATTAATAGATAAGAAAGCAAAAGCAGAATTTGCAAAATTATACCTCCTATTTAATCAGCACCATTTTTGTGAAAGGGAAATACAACTGTAAATTGTTGGTGCCTTAAAATAATCTCCCAGGTTGTGTGTTAATTGTTTTGTAACATTAACAGTTCTGTTTACCTTCACGAATGGCAACAATTGTGTTGCTGATACCTTAAAACCAAAAGAAATTGTAATTTAATACCCCCCTGCCATTAAATCAGTGTATTTAATATAATCCTGTATGCTCTCTAAATAACTCATGGGTGCTGTTAGCAATATTTACATTTTCTTAATATAATTGTTTATTTATCTTCCATGTATTTGTCGATAAATTGCTTTTTACTTGTCATTTTTGTGTGCATGCATGACAGAGAGAGAAGGAATCTGAGCTGTAAATCTCCCTCCCAACCAGAAAGGGAGCTCTGTAAGGTTGATGGTATGCTTTCCCATAGATGGGGCGACTCGACGGTAGGTGGCAACCTGAAGTCGGCCATTTTGGAGAAAACTCATAGTTGCAAGTTTACTAAACAACTCCATTGTGATCAGCTGTGTGGCATGCTGCGATTGGATAGGCAGTGGTGTCGGGCTGATCACAGGAAAGAGTTTTGTAGTACAAAGGGGATGCAGCTATTGAGTACAGACCCTTGCGCTGGAAGCGAAACTAAGCCTGGAGCGCTGGGTTTGTTTTTTGATTTTGTCTTGCTGTTGTAGAGGAAGATTAGGAGTCAGGAGCTGCCACCACGGAGCATCACAAACCCATGAGCACTACCCTCACTGCACAGCACGGACATGCACCAATTTCCCCAGCTGTGAAGAGCACAGTTTCTTCCACAGAGGATTGTGGTTGTCTTTTCTGTTTGGACTGTAACCCACCAGGTACCCCCGATACCATCGCTGGTAAAGAGACGGATTTATTATTTACTATTTATAAATAAACACAGATGTTTTGAACTTAATGTACTGTCTGGACATTCACTTTGTACACCGTATCACTCACATCTTGTCACAGTGTGTTATCTGTCAGAACTGACTACTGTAGGAGAAGTATGTATTGGTGACTTTGTGCGACAGTAGTCCATCAGCTAAAACATTGTCTAATGCTGACAATTTTAATCAAATATTTGACAGAAAGTGGTGATGCTTTAGTTGGTAAACTTGTATGGAATGCATTGATGGAAATGTCCAGTGTGATTTTTGATGCGTCTCCCGATGGCTTGCACAACCAGTTCTATCAATGTTCTTTTCCATTTATTATTTCAAGGCGGATAAACCTGGCTTGTTTTGTGCTGACATCATGTTCATGGCTTCTGTAGATACTATTTCTGTCAGCACAGCAATTGCCCAAATGTTCGCAAAGTACCAGCTAACTTGAGAAAATGTGGTTTGATTTGCACAGACTCTGCATCATTATACATGCCAGGGACATTAAACTTAATCAGAAACCAAAACTTCTTTGCATCATATTCAACATGTAAAGTGAGTATACTGAGATTTTTTTTTTTTCAATTAGACAATTTTTTACTGATTCTATCCCTATTTTAATACATGTAAAATAAAAGCCAAAAGATTGCTGGAGTTTTATTTTTAAAAAGATAAAAACCAAAAATGCAGAACACCAAGTATAATGTACACAATGTTACATTTACCATAAGAAAGAAAATCAATTTGAACTGTCATTCACCTTTTCTGTGAAGCACTGTGCTGTAGCCACTACTATATATTGCTCAAAGTAGTCTGTACAGTGCAAAGTAAATCAGGTCATTCCTTATTTACACCACAAAAGTTGTAAATATTATGGCTTTGTCAGTAATAACTAGCAATTATTAGGTTCAGGTAATGAAAGATTAATCTTTCGGCCGTTTACTGTAGCCAAATTGGTCTACAGTAAACAACATTTTATTTGCAACATAAATACATTAGGCCTTTGTGTCCAACAATTTTACACTATATATTAGATATTGTAAAATGTCTCCAATATACCTATATCTTTGGTATGATACAGCGATTACCAGTATTGCTACTTGACAAAAGTCTTCTAGCTTTCAAAAGGTAAACTATGTCAATCTTATTCTATTTTTTGTCTTCCTGTTGGAGCCTCTTACATTGCCTTCTTTAAACAGCCCTAACCTGTAACCCTCTAAACTTTATGAGGTTGACTTAATGGTTTTACAGGTTATTTTTAGAGTCAGTAAGTCTTCACAGTTTAAGGCATTAATTGAAATATCTCCTTTTAAGTCGCCATACAGGTTTCAGCCATGGTGAGTCAGAAAACCACATATTTCCCTGTTCAAACTAGTACTTTACCCAAGTCATCCATCTTGCACAGTGTGTATGAATTGTTCAGTGGAGAATATGGTTATCCACTTAGTGTTGCATGCTTGTTTCTGTCAGGGTCCAACAATGCTAATTACAGTTAAGTGTAAGATTTTTATAATTCTTTATAACCCTTTGCACACAGGTTTTTTGGATTTCAAAATGGAACCACACAACAGGCAATTAAAAGAATATATATATATATATATATATATATATATATATATATATATATATATATATATATATATATATATATAGACAGAATTATACAATTGAATACAACTTATTTTGTTAAACAATTTGCAAAATCCCCCCTTTCAAAATCTCCCCATCAAGTCTTGCACGGTATTTCAATACAAAACCTATTCTAAAAAACACCTAAAACTGTGCACCAAGTAAAACCTTCCATAACATATTGTTAACAGGTTACTTGTGACTTCAGGTGGTTATTAGAATTATTCAGCTTCACAATATATTACCACAACAGTGTAAGCAGCAGTTTGGTGAAACGATTTGGGCCTTAAAGGTGCTGTACTTAATCCAAGTCACCAATGTCTGGTCCACTGTCCCAGTAGAAATGCCAATAAGGAAAGGCAAAGATGAAGGTGACTGATCCAAGAAGCTAATCTATTTGTTCGTCTCCCACAGTGTCCCTGCTCTTTCATTACATACACCCCAATCTTGGCCCTCCCTACCCTTATTTGGTCTTCCGACCCAGCCTCTGATACTTACAGTAGCTTAAGTAGGGTAAGACCTTGCATCTCGGGTGTGTACAGGGAGCTGGTGGTCCATCCTTCAGCTGGTGCCTGTTTGCTCCTCCTGGCATCAGTCGTGGAGGGGGGGTGCCTTGTCATAAAGCACAATTAATGTTGGTAAATTTAAATATTTCTGCCAAGTGTTCTGCCAGAGTTATTTGTCAAATGCCACATGGTCCAAAGCATAATAATATTAACAGTCTTCTTTTAATCAAAAATCACTGCTTCAGCAGTATAATTCAAGGATAAATACTTTGTGATCAGTTTCTGACCGGTCCTTCCTTCAGGCTGTCGAGTCTTTATACTTCTGTATTCCCTTTAGTGTTCCAAATAATCCTTGTTGTTACCATGCAGGTCCGTCTCTCAAAATTGCCAACTTCTTATGTCCTCCATTCAACTCCACCTAGAACAACATGCTCCCTTCTTAACTTTTAGTTCCTTTTTTATAATGGACTGTCAATGATAGTTAATTGGTGCAAATGGAAAACACCTGGCTGGATTTGGAATCTTATCACCTGTGTTGTATTACAAATAATAGCACATACTTAACAATGCAAAACTTAAACAAAGCAATACAAAATAAGCAACAATGTGCCTCCCTTTGGGTAATAAACAAAATAAAACATGAAATATAACAAGTTTAAAAGAACCAAAATACTAATATAATAAACACAAAAGCTAAACAAAACATAGCAGGTCAATTGCAGCATATCAGTGATTCAGTCACATCAAGTGGACTAAAATGAGGACTAGAAAATCCTGCATATTTGTACTAAATTAATCCTGATTGCAGCATACCAAACAAACAATTCCAGTAATTGGTTTCACTGATCAGAACAAGTGAAACAAGTTAGACCGAAAATGGGAACTAACTGACAGCTAGGACCAAAAAAATTTCATCACCCTATGAATTAACACATTTATACATTTATAACACGTTAATATATTAAATTACATACCGCTTTTGTAGTTTTCCATATACTTAACAAAAACTGACTAATGGAAAAATATGATGCTGTACTACTGTTATAGGCTTCCGGTAGACCTTTTAAATGATCTTAATATTAAAATTAAAGCTGTATAAACCCTTCTTTACTAATCCAATATGTGGAATTCTGTGTCAGATAAATATATAAAAGAGATCCCTGTACAAAAAGAAAGATTGATTATTATTACATCAAACATACTTAAGTAAAAATAAATGTCCTGTTTTTTCGTGCACATTTCAAACTGGCGGATCTGACTGTACTTGTACTTTAGATGCCAACACTGCTGTATAGGCACAGAAAAGTTTAATTGCGTGATAATGGACTGTGACAGAAAAAGAATGAATCTACAAATCTCCCTCCCAACCTGTGAGGGGGCTGTGTAAAGGGAACAGTGACCTGGACTGGATGGTTTGGCAATTAATTCCAGGGAAAGGTGGAAGTCGGCCATCTGCAAAGGGGTGGAGTCACAGTACACTAAGTCATCGCCCCAGATGGGAAGCGATGTGACAATCATGTATTGGAGGAAAACTATTGCACTTGTTAATCAAGGAGGCATGGCTGACGATATAAAAGGGGATGTGATGATGGGAACTGTTCCTTTGTTATGTTTACGGATTAACCATTGAAGTGTATGTACCATAAGTGTTACGTGTTTAATTTTTTTGCCTTGTTAATTGTGCTGTTTGTCTTTTATAGATGGCTAACACATCCGGGAACTGTTGCTTAAGGCCAGCACCCAACACGGACTTTACTGCCTGAGTACTCACTGAATAAATTGTATTGCACCGCTTGCAAGTTAGCACTCACTCTGGACTTGTGATCGTGTTTGTGTTCTGTGTGTGTTTAAATAACATGTCTATTATTTCGGGACTGAACCCTGTGTTTATTTAACTGTGCAATACACATCGTTGTGTATTTGCCAGTCCTCCATTACTTACTGTTGTCAAATGACATTGGATTTACAAATAAACCACCATTTCACCAGTACTTTGTTGTTTGTTATTGTCTTGAGCACTGCATCACCTCTACACCTGCGCACTGCAAACCACTTTGCCACATGGACCATTAGTTGTCTATAGTTAAAGCACATTAACTGAAATTGTATCGTGTTAAACAAAAAACGATATCAAAGTTACATGACAAAAAATATATTTAAAATATATATATATATATATATATATATATATATATATATATATATATATATATATATATATATATATGTGTGTGTGTGTGTGTGTGTGTGTGTGTGTATATATATATATATATATATAGTGTGTGTGTGTGTGTGTGTGTGTGTGTGTGTGTGTATATATATATATATATATATATATATATATATATATATATATATATATATATATATATATATATATACACGATACTGCTGCAGTTGTCCCAGTGTGTACAACCCCAACTAATTATAGTCACTTATGACATTCTTTTCTGGTTTGTGGCAGATATAAGTTGTAATTACAGAGAGGGAAGTTTCTTCAAGGTGAATCTAGGTCAGTCTCGCTCAGCTAAAAGAGGTGTGGTAAAGCTAATATAATTGTGTCTGCTTAGTCATTTAAATGTGGTTAGTGTACTTGGTTAGTTGGAACAGCCCCTGCAATAGGAAACAACAAGTTGAATTAAAAACAAAAAACCCACCTCAAAAGGATTTTCTTTGTCTGTAGTCTGATTATACATTGTTCTTAACTTTGTACTACTTTTCTTCAGTTAAAAAAACAAAATAAGTAAAAAAAATTGTGCTTTTGCCAAATATAATTCAAATAAAGGGTTTACGTGGATTTAACTAGATTATCGGAGCAGTGGCTGTATCCTGTTTTGCTTCGGATTGCTGTGTTCTCTAGTGACTAGCTTCCATTGTAAACAGTTGTACAGCAAGATTTCTTCAAAGTCTGTCTTTGCTTCAGGGGTCCTCAATGTAAGATGTTACATCATGATCATGAGACAGCGTTTATTTCAACAGTTGTGGGATATGTCTATCCTAAATAACCCTTGTCAGTAGACGCATTTGAGCAGAAACAAGATGTGATGATGTTATCATTTGTTTACACTTGTACTTTTGACAGCCACAATGGACACTGCAAACACTATATAATTTGTTCTGTTTTCTGAGACATATTTTTTTTTTTTTCATTTATGACACAGCATAATAGAATGTGTTGTGTTTTCTGAGACAGAGAGAGAGAGAGAGTTTTGTTATTGAAGACACAGCACTATGTTGTGTTTTCTGACAGAGAGTTTTGTTCATTGATGACTAAACTTGAGAGTAAGTATTTTCCAGTTGTTTTAATTTAAACACACCATTAGAAAGAAGACCCTTTAGGCATAGTCGTGCCCCCCTTACTGACTCTCCGTGCCCCTCACTTTGTGCACCACTAGCATAGACTACCACAGAAACACATCGGTTCAATGTACAGTACTATATTGCAGTGTAGTGGAGCCTCACCCAGAAAAAAAGTTTATATTTATTTTAAGGTGGTGGTGGGCAATTGGTCCTGTCCAAGAGAAGGCTGGTGCTGTTACTTGTTTTGTTTGTTTAAATGTTTAAATGTTTGGTGTTGATTGACCAGAATTTTTTTTTTACCTTCTCTATGGAAATACCCCGGCCTCCCTGCCCTCTGGTGGGCCTGGGTTGAAGTAACAATGTTTTTAGCTTATACCAAAGAAGAATTAGGGGGGGGGACTTAATTGAATTACTTAAAATGTTTCAATAAGTTGACAGTTCTCCTGAGCCATTTCTTTACAAAAAACAAGACCAGTTGAAAATTAAGTGGAGCTAGAGTGCTGGGGTATGGATGGGTTACCTAGACATGTTGTTGATGCTGTATCTTTAGGACCCAACCTGACAAAGTTCTGAGATCAATCATCTACTAGCAGCTGGGTGTTTCAAAAGTTGTACCCATGCTGGCAGAATTATGTGGAAAAATCCATATAGACTAACTGATTCTTTCCCTTTCCAGATTCATGAGTGCTTTTGTAATCAGGAAGCACATCATTAAATCTCTGTATCAACATGTCAGGGCCTTACAAACCTTTCTAGGATCTTTTCTGTATTGTTTATTCAATATCAACTAACAATACTAAATAAGCTCTTACCTAATGTTTTAAAAATACAATCCATGCAGCAGTGAATGTCACAGAGAGGACAACATCCATTTTAAAGTATATTGTTTTTGAAATTATTTTGAAATTAGTACAAATCATTCATGCTTTGTGCCATGTATGAAAATGCAGCCTCTATAAGGAAAACATGGATTTGCATTATATAGTAAAACAACAAAAAAAAAAGAAATGATAAAAAATAAATAGTAAGGACCATCATGCTTGACAGCCTGGTTTCATAAGCAAATCTCTTTTTGTATTTAAAGCAAAAAAAAAAAAGGCTGTGGTATTACGGCAGGGCACAAGCCCTGATGGTATAAGGTGTGTGTGTGTGTGTGTGTGTGTGTGTGTGTGTGTGTGTGTGTGTGTGTGTGTGTGTGTGTGTGTGTGTGTGCTAGTGAGGAGAAAACATTTGGGAATGTGGCTGAGGCCATTTTTGATTGATTAATGGTTAGTGAGGCTCCAGCAACAGCTGTATAAAAGGGGTAATCACGGGTGTTAGTGAGTTAATGTCAGTTTTGGCGAAGGTGCGTGTGGCTGTGTGCAGCCTTGTTTATGTCTGTGAGTTTTGTGTAGACCTTTTGTTTTGGCCCTTGTTCCTTTTTATTTGTTAGTGTGTTTTTTTTCCGTACTGTACTTTTCTAGTTAAACTTGCAGGATTGCACTTAAACTGCAGTTATCTTGCCTGAGTCTTTCTTTGAACTGATCTGTATCTTGCCTAAGAATCAGACCAAAATGTTTTTAGTGAATAATATCAAACTTGGCCTGATATGTTTTTTTTTTATTTTTTTTTATACTAATAATAAGTAATTTAGACTAGAACAAATGAGAACAAATGGCACAAATGAGAAGGGTTTGGGATTATGAGGGAGACATCACCTTCTTTTCAAGAAAATAAAGATGCATACTGCATATGAATAAACACTGCAAATCACATAATCCTTTGGGATCTTATAACCAGTCTGCATTTACAGTGCATCCAGTCTGAGCTAAAGTTGGAAATTAACCAGTATATATGACCTACAGTATACAAAAGCACCATGGCTTACCATCAACTCTTTGGTTAGGACAACTAAGATACATTTACTGGCTGAAAAATTCTAAGTGGTGATGAAATAAAATTTACAGTTACATAAAACAGTTGTTTGTAGTAGTTTTTTTTTTTTTTCACTTCAGAATCAATTGGTCTCCTTTCACTTGGAGTTGTTTATGTACTTTCTGATTTGGTAAAATGATCTGCAGGTGGCGAGTGTTTATAGCTCAGACTTTGTTGGCTTTACTAATTAAGATGGTGGGAAAATAAGAACCTTACTTGCAACAAAATGTAATGGCAGTAGATTAAGGTGGCATGAGGGCTCAGTATTTTGTGTGTGTGGTCTGAGCGCCTAATTTCTTTATACTTCAGTCAGCTAGGATCAAACTTTAATTCCTGCGGGCAAAAATGGGGATTTAGGAAATGGGAATGCCAGTTTTATTTTTTCCCAGACAGGGCAGGGAAAACAAATATCAAGCACAGCGAGTTTTACTGGCAACTAGACAAACTGTTCCTGAGCATGGAGGTTTAATCTTAATTAGTAACTCAATGAGAGCATTTCTTTGCATAAGCTAATGATACAGCGACACTTGTAAGCAAACAGCACCAACCTATCTAATCAACACAGAAAAACCAACAGAATGCCTATTAAACATCTGGATGTTATTTTCTAGTTAGGGCTAAATGAAAACATGTGCAAGTCCCTTTGATGTGTTCCCCAACAAAGACACTGTTGATAAAATAAAGCATATATATAGGCCTGCCAATGTGTCATTTCTATAAAGACTGGTTGTTTCTCTTCAAATGGTCCCAATTTAATTTTGCTGGTTTCCTGCAATCTCTAATTGTACCTTATTATGAGAAACCACCAGAGATTCTTGGCGTATGATTTTATTTTAGGTTTTACTGCTGACCAACACACTACTGATTTCTCCTTCCTTTTCCTTCCGCAGCAGATAAATGGTTACCATATACAAAAACTAACAAACTGAATAAATCCATTTTTTTCTTTCATGTTGCCATCTAATGCAATGCCTATTTAATTTTATTGAAATTACACAAATAAAGGAGTTATTTGTAAGTTTTGTAATCCTTAACCATCCCAAATATTATTGAAAAGTTTTATGTTTTACATATACTTTGAAGACCCAACACTAAGCTTGTTTATTCCTGAATAAATGTACAGATTTAGCCATCACAAAAACAAGCAGAACATTTATTTCTTATTTGTAATGCAAATATTTCTAGTTTGGAGTTGTTTGTACAGTGCAGATGTGCGTGCAAATGTGTTATGTAAGCATGCTTGATCAAGTAAACATGTCAGTTTATCTTAACCCAGTTGTTACTCTGCATAAGGCAAATATACCACTCAGCTGTGGTAAGTTTCCATATAACTACAGCAGATGCCCCAGTGTTTGGAATTGTGGAATTGGAATATTTTATTTGTATTAGAAAAAATCTGCTAAATAGTCTTGTACCTTGTTGTAGTCTATGTAAATATGCTACAGATGTCACTTCAAGTATCCAAAGAAAGCTTATGTTTGTTTTGGTATGTTAACATTTGCAAGAGTGTGCTGCTCTGAGATTCAGAATATAAAGGTATAATATATTACACTAAAACGATATGGTCTACTGGTCAGTGCAAAGAGTGCTGTGCCAAGAGAGCTAGGATTTGGATGTGTTTCTCTGATTTTATAAAATTGATAGCATATTGTAGAATTAACTTTTAGGCTTATGAGTTTGGGTAGTAGCCTACTATAAATAGTAGACAAATACTGTAGTCATGCTATTATCATAGCAAAAATGTTGCTTGTTTTAGTTTCTTAGAGCGTTAAAGTTATGGCTGATGGAAAACTGATTTTGTGGTTTTCTGGTTGTTGGAATCATGGGGTCACATGATCACATGCCATGATGACCTGTAGGAGACAGATTTGTGCATCTGTGGAGAATTCTTGGAACTCAACTTTAAGATGTCACAAGGAAACTGAGGCAGCTGTCTGTACTGCTGGGACTACTTAATGTGCAATTGCCCAAGGGTCCAGCACACATATGAACCAAATGTAAACCATGCTTTCAGTATTGAGATAAGCAGTTAATGATAACACACAATTGTTTTCAGATTATTTTACATATAATGTTAGAAATCAACAGAATCACAGAACACATCCCAGTGTTCTTTAAGAGAGCATGGTGCTCAGCTGGTCATTCTTTCTGCCTGTACAAGGCAAATGGTGCAGGGAGATAAGAGAGCAACCCTAAGGATAGATATGTAGTAAAAAATATATATAATAGTAATTAGGCCAAACATAGAAAATCGCAAGAACTAATTTAATAGCATGCAATGGTTTTAGTAACATTTTCTCATAATAAAATGTAACAAGTTGAGTCTTGAAGAACAGTCTAGGTTGGATCTGTCATACAGGAGTCTGATGCATTGTACAAGTGTCATGCTACATTTAGCACAGCTTATGCTGGTTTTTAAGAGGGAAGGGATACAAGATTTGCCCAATTATCTTGTTAGTCACACCATGGTGAAGGTAGAGCATGTTCATGGTGAAATTCCATAGTAAAAACATAATAATAATATAACAATGGGCCAGTTTACATGAGTGGTTTGTCTTAAGTGAATTGACAATGTGCGTGCATGTTGGCAGGGAAATCTCATGAAAATGCCCAAAACATGGTTACACTAGTTTACTGGGAAAGTCTCATTTGAAATTCAAGTAAACACTTGTGAAATCAACACCCACTTACCAATGGAAACACTGATTGCACGTGAAAATGTTAATTAACTTGTTCAATTGCCTGACATAAAGCTATTATAAAAGTCACATGGGAATATACACGTTATCATGGTCCAAAAATGGCAGCAGGTAAGTTTTTTTTTTTTTTGTTTGCAGTATTTTCCTTATCAGATTGATTTTGCAGATAACCCAAATCTTTTCTTCTCTTCCCTAAAACTATGTAGAATGCTAATGAGTGAGATGAAATACGAGGGCTGAAGATATTCTTTAGATATGCTGCTAATATGTTGTTTTCAATGGATTAATTAGTCCAAATATGTTTTAGTGATGAAGCTATAAACCACAACAACAATACAACACAGTGTTAAAAAAAACAGGCACTACCCATCAGCAAATGAGATCTTTAATAACAATTTACGTCAAAGACAATGACACGTGGATTCTCCCTCGTGAAACTGTTCTCTGCTCATGTAAACAGTACTTAGGGGACTTGCACAGTAAACAGCATGAGAATTGAACTGGTCCTTATGCATGGCTAATTTAAATACAACCCCCTTCCTCCTTTCCTTCATGTGCATAGCATTCAGGTAAAAGTAAGTGTTCCCAGGAAAATGAGAGGCTTTACATGTAAATGCAAAAAGGTACCATGTCCATGTTTATTTCACGAGACAAAGTTATTTCCCCTCAAAATTAATATTAACCAGACGTGTACTCCTACTAGGAAGCATTGCCTATCTGCCCAGTTAGCTGAGAGGAAAATTATAACCTGCTTTAGAGATAGCACCGCTGTTAAGTGAACTAGGGTTAAATTCCCTGCTGGTACTGAAAAATATTTTGTAAGTTTGCTTAGATTATAATGTCTAATTCTAAAGAAATACAATAACCTAACATGACACTGTTCACTTTTGAAGGCTTCACAATCATATATAAGATGTCTGATGTGCAAATGCACGAAGGAAAAAATAACATGTATGTAAGGTATTGAGAACCTTGTAGCATGACTGCTTTAAAGCTTTAGTGGCATAAATATTGTTGGGCCACATTCTGGTTTGAATCCAGCAAGGGGGATATCATATATTAATTGTACATATTTTAATTACTAACATTTTTTATGAAGCACTACAACGGGTTCAAGATGCCTTACTATGCAGTGAACCAACATTTCAAAAGATACAGTGCCTCGGTAAATGCTTTGGTCAATTCAAATGGTTCTGTGTTTGATTGAGGCGTCACACAATTCAAATGGTTCTGTGTTTTATTGAGGCTTCAATCAATTCAAATGGTTCAGTGCTTGATTGAGGCTTCAGGTGTTTCAAATGGTTATTGTTTGATGCTTCCTATGAAGCAAACAAATGACGAAGCCTCACCAGGTGAACTTCAGTGAACCACAAGAGTCACGTGACTAATCGTATATGACTCACAAAAGTCACGTGACTAAAAACGTATATGGCTCTGTGTAGTGCAGCACTAATGTTGGTAAATTCGAGTCTTAAGTTTGAGGTGAGTTCTAGTGATGGGAAAAGTGAAGTCTCGAGAATCACCAAGCTCTTTGAACCATTGCTTCACCAAAAATCACTATATAGATTTTCAGTTTGTAGGTACAGTATATTTCAGTGTAATAATGTCATCATAATAAATTGAGAAATGCAGAATTCCCATTCTCATTGGAATCAACTGAAGCCCCAGTCAAACACTGAACCATTTGCATTGCCTGAAGCCTTCTCCATCTCTGAACCAGTTAAATCACAAGCATTTCATGAGGCACTGTATATTCTAAATGTTGATTCAGTAAATGGTAATCTTGAACTAATAATTAAAAAATGTAAAACCTACCTATCTATCTATCTAAACCTATCTATCTATCTATCTATCTATCTATCTATCTATCTATCTATCTATCTATCTATCTATCTATCTATCTATCTATCTATCTATCTATCTATCTATCTGTAATGCCATTTTGTTATTGATAGTTCTGTTTCATTTAAATAATGGCTTGATTTTAAACACAGTGACAGTTAAGAAAGGGCATTAAACATTATGGTGCACCATAATTGCAATTAGTGTGCACGTTCATGATTTACATATTTACTATTGTAATTTTATTCATTATCATGTAAGGGCATATTATGGCACATACTCATTTTTTTGTTCCACACTACTGTAATCAGAATGAATATGTGGTTTGTATGGTAATGCATTTCAATGAGGCACCCCGCTCTGAATAATGAGATGAGTTTTATTCACACAGTTTTTACTAAAGGGCGATAAACGTAGTGTGCACCTTAAAATGAGCGATAATTAGTTAGTTTGGAGAACAGGCTTTATCCACTGATGGGCACACTATTTAAACCTATTTGTGTGGTCTAAAATCTATCTGGCATCATGGAGGCATTACTTGCATTAAAGTTTTCATATAGAGCAGTGAAAATTTCTTGTAAATAAGCATGAATAAATGTGACTTAATGTTAGAATTTCTTAGATTTTATTTTATAGCTCATTATATTGCTACAAATAATACAGTTAAATAAAACACTGGACCAAACAAGGTATTATAGTTTAAAACAACCTCCTCCACTAGAATTCCTAACTCCTCTGTGTGCAGTCTGTGTGCAGTTCTGTGTGCCTCTATGGAGGGCTGCATCTGTTGATTGCTCATTTTCAAGTCAATGTAAGAAGCTCCACCTTTCACAATAACCCACTGACCAAAAGATACACCTGCTTGTGCTCTTTATATCATGATGGTCATGGGTAAGTCTGAACATTATTGTGCACATTAAATTGTCAGTCACAATACATGGAGAGTGCATGCTATGGTATGTAAATAGCCAGATAGTGTGCACATAAATTAATGCATTCTCTGTTAGTAAATGGGACAGTAGGTTTAGATTTATGGTGCACATTAGGCCCGCTACTTAATGTCCACGATACAGCTACTTTTAGTGCCATTTCGTAAAAGAAGCCCAATGGGTTGTGAAAATCTCCCATTAAATAGCATTAAAGAGCATGAAGCACTTTAAGTGATTCGGATCAGTGAATCTTGTGGCGAACAATGGTTCAAAGGACTCAGTGATTCACAAGGTTTCACTTCTCATGTATATTTCTTATCTTTGTTCAGGCTAGGCATCAGCCTTCACCAAACTCTCCTCAAACTCTACCACCAAACAAAGGATTTGGATTACCTAGTTTATCCCTCTAACACATCGGGCACAGGGTTTCTCATATGCACGGTCAACAGCCAGTTTGCCAATAATCACTTGCTGTTGACCATTTATTGTCATGATTTTATCTGGATGGGGCATTTTAACCACATCCAGACTGTAAAACAACAATAATAGTAAGAAGAAGAAGAAGAAGAAGAAGAAGAAGAAGAAGAAGAAGAAGAAGAAGAAGAAGAAGAAGAAGAAGAACATTGTGTTTTTACCCCACCACCATACATTTAAGTAATAATAACACAAAACAAACAAAGTACACACAGGGGCGAGGTGTACCCTGTTACATCATGCCAGAGACCTCAGACTTTAAATTAAAAGAGATGGTTGTCCATCATTTAATTAATCTTTGATGACACAGTAAGATATTGAAACCCCAACATTGCATCAGACTTAAGTTTGTATAACCAACACTTGGTATACTGTCAGCTGTGGCTGAATTGCTTTGAAAGAAATAGCATCCACAAACTGTTCTTTAGCTATATAAGTTCACATTTCCCAATGAGGTTTGTGGTCTAATTATTTTATTTTATTTGTTTTCTTAAAAAAGTATAAAACTAAATTCCATCACAATTATTGGTGCATTTTCACTGTGTGTTAACCACCATGTGAATCATGCAAAACCTGTGAGGGGATAAAGTTTTTAAGCTTTCCGTCTACCGGATTCTCAAAATGTAAATGATCTGTTTAGACACAGAGAGTAGTTTAAAAACATATCATATTTGAATTGCAAATGACTGTTGTTATCCAAATATATCTAATTTATCTAATCAAAACAGAGACAAATGACCCCCAAAGGCACTCAAAATGTAAAATAGATACAAATTGTAATAGAAAACATGCACAATTTATAGAAACAACTTCCAGCATCAACGTTGGTTTTGGTTAACAATCTGATTGTTAAGAAAACATCCAAAAACTACAATGGACTATGTTGGAAAATTTTTCATTTTGTTAACATACCAATCCAATCCAATGTAAAGCTGTATTCAGTCAATAATGCAGGATGGGGTGGGGGTGGGGGGGGGTTGTTTAACAAGAGATAATCACACCTCTAAAGTTTGATGTGAAGTTGCATAAACACTGATAATTATTGTAGTGCCATGGACCCATATATAGACATTAACCAAACAAAGGAGAATGTAGGAACAGGAAAAACGTCAGCTGTTTCAGAAGAGTGCTTGGTAGGCTCTAAAGAAATAGATTTGACAATGAATACATTTCAATGAAATTTTAATACCTACAAACTATGTAGTTGTTTAAAAAAAGAGATGGGATAACTGTTACTACAGACAGTTGACTCATTGGAAAACACATATTTAATTTCTGAATCTACTGCATGTAAGTAGGCACAAATGGAGAACATGACAGATTGTTGGCTAGATTAAGGTAATGCATACTTCAATAAGTCACATGAATTGGCCAAGGGAAGCACACTAGCTGGGAAAGAGGTATGTGCAATTTATATTGGGTCAACGGAAGTACTAGGTGGCAGACATCAGAACAGGATATCTTAACAGTTTGCATTAATGAAGTCCGGGGTTCTGTTCACACTGCATTATCTCTATATATAACCATATGGGCTAATAATAGTGACATAAATTTAAAGGATTATAACAAAAAAAAACATATAATATTTAATTTATTGTGTGTTTTGTATATTTCTTGAACCTACTTTAACAAACACTCACTCAAAAAATAGTGCAAACAGGAGATACTAAGAAAAACTAATCAAAGTAATCAGAACATTTGACCCAGTTGTCTGAACTGGATTCTGATGGAAAGAAATATTAGCTCATATGTATTTAAGGTCAAGCCACTGGAGGTCCATCTAGTAAATTGTGCATGTTGGAGCTGCCATCGTCTGGTTTGGGAGTTTAAGATTACCAAATCTAAAGCAATAATGACTTTGAGAAGCATCAATGATAAATAATAGCCAGATTTAAAGTAGCAGAAGAAAAAGCATAACCTGCTAAAGAGTAATCTAGGGCTGTTGAGTGCTGCTGGGTCAGCTAGTGACAAAATACTGATGAGATAGGGAGATTATACACTGAACAAAAATATAAATGCAACATGCAACAATTTCCAAGATTTTACTGAGTTACAGTTCATATAAGGAAATCAGTCAATTGAAATAAATTCATCTGGCCCTAATCTATGGATTTCACATGACTGGGAATACATATATGCATCTGTTGGTCACAGGTACCTTGGAAAAAAAGGTAGGGGCGTGGATCAGAAAACCAGTCAGTAACTGGTGTGACCACCATTTGCCTCATGCAGCACAACACATCTCCTTCGCATAGAGTTGATCAGGCTGTCGATTGTGGCCTGTGGAATGTTGTCCCACTTCTCTTCAGTGGCTGTGTGAAGTTGCTGGACATTGGCGGGAATTGGAACACGCTTTCATACGCTGTCGTACACATCGATCCGTGCTCAATGGGTAACATGTCTGGTGAGTATGCAGGCCATCGAAGAACTGGGACATTTTCCGCTTCCAGGAATTGTGTACAGATCCTTGCGACACTTGGTTGCACGTGGTCTGCGGCTGTGAGGCCGGTTGGACGTACTGCCAAATTCTCTAAAATGACGTTGGAGGCGGCTTATGGTAAAGAAATGAACATTCAATTCTCTGGCAACAGCTCTGGTGGACATTCCTGCAGTTAGCATGCCAATTGCATGCTCCCTCAAAACTTAAGAGATCTGTGGCATTGTGTTGTGTGACAAAACTGCAAATTTTAGAGTGGCCTTTTATTGTCCCCAGCACAAGGTGCACCTGTGTAATGATCATGCTGTTTAATCAGCTTCTTGATATGCCACACCTGTCAGGTGGAGGGATTATCTTGGCTAAGGAGACATGCTCACTAACAAGGATGTAAACAAATTTGTGCACAAAGTTTGAGAGAAATAAGCTTTTTGTGCGTATGGAAAATTTCAGGGATCTTTTATTTCAGCTCATGAAACATGGGACCAACACTTTACATGTTGCGTTTATATTTTTTTTCAGTGTAGATTATTGAGACTTTTCTCTGTGATTCCTTGATGCATGGACAGTTATCTACTGTTATATCTACTGTTGTCTGCAACAAGTGTAAATCCTTCTTTGGATGTTGTGACAGGGTGCAGCCTGTCTTTGTGTGTTTTTGTGGTGTTTAGAGTGGATATGAGTCTGCTGTGTGGATCTGAGTGAATAAGTTTGTGAGGGGAATGTGTGAAAGGTTCTGCAGCTGATGAGATGCGAATTGCCCAATTAGCTGCAGCACCTGTATAAAAGGGAGTTGTTGGGCGTGTTAGTGGGTGAGTGTTTGTGAGAGTGAAAAAGACCTGTGTGAGAGCGTGAGTGGTTTATTGATGTAAATTTTGTGTTTATAACTTGTTGTTAATAGTGTTTTGTGTTTGTTCTTTTTATTTGGCCATTGTACCTTTGTTTTGTATATTTTGTTTAAAGTCTTTTATTTTCCTTGCACTTCCTGATTCTGAGTCTCCTTACCCTGACTAGTCTGTCACAGATGTACACTGTATAGACCACTGTGTACTACACATGAGGAGGTGTCACGTCTTTGTTTCAGAACAGGGAAGATGCCAGCTGTGACAACAATGAGGTGTTTATACAAGCTGTTATCTGGATTTTCCATTGATTTGTTACAGGGGGGTTGGGTTGAAGAATTACAGCCAACAACTGAACCTGGTCCTGAAAAAAATAAATATGTCCTTAGAAGACATATACCTTCCTCAAAACGATGTCCTGCAGCCTGTTTATTTTGGTCAATTGGTAGTTTGATTGAATTTAATAGTATCTTAAGAAGGTGTAGTGGAGTTATCACATGCATTACATTGAGTGTGAGCAACTACTAGGGGAATTTAGCAACAGAGGGTAAAGGGTCATGGTCTCAAATAAAAGGGCCTACTACACTGTTGAGATTATTTGGTTTAGTGCACAAATGAAGGCAGTGTACCACACAATGATTCTTGATGTAAAGAAAAACATTGAGGGTGTGTGATAACGTTTTTATTTACTTATATTGGACATTGTGGAGGGTAGTACTGTATATGGTAAGGGTTAAAAGAGAACCTCTGAGGAGAGTGTTGCTATACGATGACGATTAAGTGCACTCCCCTTACACTGCCTCAGCAAGTGGCTTCTCATACACACTTTGAGGTATGGCCTGCAAGGCACAAGCCAAGCTGGCCTGACGTCCTATAGAATGTACAAGACACTTTCAACTTGTTACCCATAATCTTATGTCAAAGCATTATGGAAAGATGTGTTGATTCATAGTGACATTTTACTGGGCTGGTTAAAAAAATACTCTCAGATGGGTCTTATTGCTGAGTCAGACATGCCAAGGGTTTAGAACACTTCTTCTTAAAACCAAATTGTCTCAAATGGAAAAGGGTTTCTAAATAAAGATATAAGCAGCAGCAGCAAGTAAACTTTCTACTGGCCCTTTAAGTGAAAGAATGTAAGGTTAAAGGTCCAAAACACTAAAGGGACAGGTGGCATTCAGCTGCTAGCTCTTGAGTAAATCAAATAAAAATTTAAAATAAAATAAAATAAAAAAATAGCTTGAAATGCAGCTCAGCGTTTTTATCCTGAACAAAACACAGCTTGAAGCTGTGCTACATATGAAAGTTGTACACCTTCAATAGCATGAACATTGTTGCTGCTCTTGTAGGATAATTTGTTTCTGGCGTATTCCTTAGCCCTCCATGCTGTTTCATTGAAATGAAACAATGTCTATCCACTTCACATCTTCTGTTTTTCATATGTATGGTTTTCTGATGCAAAGGGTCACTGGTTAGGAACATGTGTGCCCTCTGCAGTGTCAATCTGTGCCAGCCAGTTCTCAGTCCTCTTTGATTATGCTCAGGCCTGCAATGGCTATCACCCAGTGGTGGCTGGTGATAAAAAAAAAAAAATGGACAGGCAAAAAAAAAGGAGAGGTCTTGGTGTCCCCTTAAGCCATCAGCAGCAGAACAATCTTATTACTCTATTCTGATTGACAACACTTTTCATATCTTCTTAACATTATATTCCAATTCAAAGCTGTTAAACACATTTTCTTTACCAGCCAGCAGAAAAAAAGAAAACAGTAGCTCACTGTAATTTATTCTAATAAACGTAACTGTTACACATTGCCAATGTAAGTTTAAAATGCAACATTAATATAGTATTTAGATTTCAGGATCACGTCACGTTAACATACTTTGCATAAAATATTTTCTAAACAAAGTTGTTAAAGCAGGAGAAGGGCAGACAAAATCAAGGACACCCTATCAACTTAATTTAATAAATGTCGAACAAAATAATTAGATACCGTTCTGTACATATGAAACATATCTATGTAATATAAAAGAAGCATAATATAAAAAGAAGCATTTCACTGCTTATGAAAGCAAAAGCAATAGGAAGAGTATTCATATCAACTTGACATTTTATTAACAATTCAAGACCTCAAACCTTTTGAAAGAAATAGTTTGGAAAAATGTTTCAAATGCTTTTTTATTTTTAATATCATTTTTTTTTTTTTAATCCAATTTAGGTTAAAAATTAAATTTGAAGTTTTAAAGTCTAGAATATTGAGTCCTCCTTGATCTGGTCTATTACATATTATACTTTTTTTTAAAATAATGAGGTTTATTTCTCCAAATCAAATTAAATAAAATGTTGTGAAACTCTGCAGTTACAGACTGAGGCACATCTAAAGAAATTGAATCATGAACTGCTCTAGATAGTCCTTTTGTCTTTGACAACAGAACACGTCCATGCAGGGATATATCTCTTGACAACCACAAATTAAATTGTCTCTTAGTTTTCTCTATAATGGGATGAAAGTTTAAACTACTTTTTTTTTCTTTTCTTTTTTTTTTTTTTTTTTTTGCAAATACTGATTCTAAGATATGTAATTATATCATTTACTGGAATATGACATTTCTTTTAATTCAAAATTTTGTAATGTAAATAATTTTTCATATTCAAGGCTAGTCCAGACATAGAGAAAAATGTATTTATACTCTCACAATTGTCTCTCACATTTGTCCTTCAAAAAGATGTTGGTGTCATTTGCAGTTGACATATCTTCATTCTTTACCAAACATATTTATACCTTGGAATGCATCTTTCTTCATAAATAGCGTTAATGTTTGTGTGGCTAATAAAAAAAGAGTAAAAGGGAAGTGAACAGCCCTGTTGAATTTCTCTACCAATTTGAAATCTTGTGGAGGTTCCATTTGACAATTTAACTGAACTGCTGCAACCAATATACAGGGCTTTGATTACCTTTTGAAAATATAAACCAAAATAATAATTAAAAAAATCTATAGAGTTTTCAAATTAAACGTCATGCTTACTTTATCAACTGCTTTGTAGGTCACGCTATCTTCATATATAATATCACTATAATCTATCAAGTCCAGTATCAGACGAATGCTATTATATGTCTACGCCACACAACGCCAGACTGTGATTCATCAATAATTGAATCCATTCCCTTTTTATTCTACCAGCAAATATTAAAGCCAGTAATGTTCCGTCATTGTTTATCAATGTTATTGGCCCCCAGTTTCTAATAGTAGAATTTCCTTATTTGGTTTAGACACTTTCTCAGTGTCTAACTTCATGAAAGGGGGCGGGGCAAAGCCCTGCTGATATAAAGTATTAGTTATTTATTTTAGAACCACTGTGTAGTTTATTATTTTGTATGTGTATTTTGTATTATGATTTATATAAAAGCCCTATTCACTACGAGAAGAACGAGGTGCTACACGTGATGATAGCATTTAAATAGCGCCCAGTGTGATTTTTCTGGTGAAGGTCCTTTTCTCACTTTAGGTTGACATTTACAAGATCACAGGTCGAAGGGGACATTAAAAAAAAAATAATTTAAAAAAAAAATAAAAAAAAATAAAAAAAAAGCTATCAGTTCTGAACAAGCTATCAGACACCCCCCAGGGGAATTTTTCTAGGAAATTCTGAGAGGGAACGGCAAGCTAAAATGTCGTCCGTTGGTTTGGTTGAGTTGGCGTGGAAATGACCCATATAAATAAATAAATAAATAAAAATAACTTATTTATTTTAAAATGATCAGTAGGCTGTGCCTCCACTCCATCGAGCCGCCACTGCGATCTCCTTTTCATTCATATACAGTAGCCTACAGTAACATTCACATTGCGTAAAGAAAGCTAGCACATTCATTTTACAATTCCTTTGGATCTGTTTTCCTTGTTGCCTGTGTATATAGTAATTTAATAGCTGTGTTTGTGGTATTTATTGGTATTTAATTTTTTTTTTTTTAAAGGAGAAAGTTCCACGTTACACAAGTTAAGAGTGCTTCTAGGGTTAAACTGGAATAAACACTTTACACAAATAATTTATGTTACCGTGTTAATATGGATCTGGTAGCAAAATGATAAGGTGATGATGCCACTGTCACATGTCATGGTAAACAGCATTATAATACATTGTTTATATAATTTTGTGGGGATTTGAAGTACAAAACATGCATAGTTCTTACAGTTTTCTATTATGATTCAGCAATCATCACTTTAGGAAGGGAGTCGCATACCAAAGTATTATACTTTGTAGGGAAGATTTTTCGTGTTTACGCCAATGCTTATATATATATATTTATAGCACAATATATAATATATATATCTATATATATATATATATATATATATATATATATATATATATATATAATATATATATATATAATGTATATATATATATGTATGTGTATATATATATATATATATATATATATATATATATATATATATATATATATATATTCTAAATATTTAACATACGAGAAGATTGAAAAATGCAACTTTCTTACACAGACATTTGTAATGTAACAAGCAGATTCAAATAATGACAACAATCAAATAGTTTCAGACGCGTAAACCAAAACGTAACGCTTGGAATTACAATAATGGCAACGCTGTTATTAATAACAGCTTGTCTCTTTAAGAAGTGCACTCTCCCCACGTTACTTTGATTGACATTTGAGGATTGTCACTCTCCCACACACCGACCTTCTCATTCTTCTCTCGAATCTCTGCATTACCGACGTTTCCATTGGTCAGCGCTTTGTTGCTCACTGTAATCGACAAGTACAAATTTCTATCTGACAATTCTATTGGACAGATATTATATTTACGTCAGAACCCCACGTGCCTGCGCAATTTTGATTGGCTTCAGTTAGTGTTCAGGGGCAGTCCTAGGTCTGGTTAGTTCTGCGAGTGTGAAACCGCGTGTTAATGTAAGTAGTGGGATAGTGTAGGGTAGGGTGAAGCTGCGTTGTTATTCCTACTAAGATTTATTTTGCTTTTAAAAACCTATTCTGGAGATCAACATTGTTCTTTCTTGGATATAACTATTAAGTGATTTCGTTTGTTTTAATAATAATAACAATATTGGGGATTTATTTCCTTGTATTAACAAACATTTCAATTTAACTCGTATTGTGGCTAGGGCTGATTGCCACTTTTAAATCTCTGTTGCTGTTGACTTCTACAAAAGACATTTATGTGTGACTTTTTTTTTTTTTTTTTTTTTTAATCACCGAACTGCATATCCCTGCTGCGAACCGTCGGAGCCCTGAAATTTGTATCCAAAACAGAGTTTAAAGTGGACTGTTTATATTGCAGTCTAGCGCGTACTAGTTGGTATTTTTTTTATTTTTTTAAAATCATCAGTTTGATTACTGCCACTGGACAACCTTTAAAAGCAAGGACGGATCGACAATATCCAACTTCGTCGCAGGGCTGCAACGATTAAGAAACCCTTGTTTTGTTCTGCAAAGGATATCTTATTTGTGTGAGTGCTGGGAAGACTCGAGTCTGGGATTTTTTTTCCGGTCTCTCTTCTTTTCGCGATCCAGGATGGTTTTATCACACTTCTGAGTTTCCTGTGCGTACTTCTTAATTTCTCGTGAACCCGATTGAAATATAAACAACCGAGAACCGAGCTTCGCAGGAGTTACGTGGTCGAAGAGATATGTTTCCTCAAAGCAGACATCCCGTAAGTTTACAAGTTGCCACACAAAGGAAAATGGGGGAACTGCCCTGTGCCTCAAGGGTTCCTTCCCTAATTAACTATTGATTCGGTCTTTCTGATGTTCTCATACTATGTAGAACATTAGAAATGTAGTACCTTTTAAAATTACTTGTGTGTGAGACGTTGAGCGCTTTTGAGAGTTTTTCAGTTGTTTGTTTTTATTGAACAAGCAGCGCACAACTTGCTTTTTCGTAAAAGCAGCCTACACATGCGTTTTTTTTTTTTTTTTTTTTTTTTTTTTTTTTTTGTGCAGTCTTAAGTATGTAGCTGTATGTGTAAACATATCCAGGGATTTATGTAGTTCCGCTCATGTAACTTAAATCGTGTGTTTGTCTTTTTTTACTTCTGTTTTATTTCTACACACCTTTTGACAGACGCCGCATCAGCCTTCGGGACACCCCTTTAAATTTACTATCCCCGAGTCCTTGGATCGGATAAAAGAAGAATTTCAGTTTCTACAAGCTCAGTATCACAGGTGTGTGCAGTTATAATGTAGATATTCGTTGTCTACTATAGAAATACAAGAATAAACGACATTTTGTGAATTTGTGTTTGCATTCACGACATTTCGGTTGTTGTCTGCGGTAGGTACACTGTGGAAACCATAGGGCGGCGTTTGGAGCCAGATTAAATAAGCTTCTATAAAACCAATGTGGTGTGTTTTTTTTTGTTTTGTTTTCTACAAATAAATTGTGTTGGTTATAAAGCTGGATAGTTACTTAATCTATTAATGGTTGGTCAATGACAATACGTTTGCATCAGTAGTAGACAATTTACAAATGTTGCCAAGTTCGGAAAGAATGTAATTCAATGAGAAATTCTTTACACATCATACTCTTTGCGAAGGCCCCGTTGACCTAAAACGGTTTCCACAAATGCTCGAATAGGCACTATACATGCTCAGCAAAACTAAATACTTGCTGTAATTTGATTAGGTCGATCATATATATATATTATATATATTATATCTATATATATTATATATATTATATATATATATATATATATTGTGTTGTGTGTGTGTGTGTGTGTGTGTGTGTATATATATATATATATATATATATATATATATATATATATATATATATGGGTAGTGTGTGTGTATATATATATATATATATTATATATTATATATATATATATATATATATATATATATATATATATATATATGTATCTGCCTGCCTGCACTTGTTGATACAATAAAGAGTATTGTTTTCATATCACACACAGCAATGTTTTGTATTTTAAAGAGCTTGTCCTTTTTCTGTTAGTCTGAAGCTGGAATGTGAGAAGCTGTCCAGTGAGAAAACAGAAATGCAGAGGCACTATGTTATGGTAAGTTCTCTTTTTAAATAAAATGTATGTTTGCTGTATACTTTGAGAATGATTGATTGTTTTAGATTACAATTCCAACTAACAAATTTCAACATTATGTATTCACAGTACTATGAAATGTCTTACGGGCTCAACATTGAAATGCATAAACAGGTAAGTTTAACCAGGTCTAGCCAGAAGCTAAAAGAAAATTGGCCATGTGCATATTGTGGGAAAGTTGTGTGTGGATGTGTGCTGGCGTTAACCATTCAAAACTTTGCATCATTTATTTTCTTTGGTAGTTTCACTCTCTCTTATTTTCCTGTTGAGATAGTACTGGTTAATTTAAACATCATTACAAAAACACAGGGGGTGGGGTGTGTGTGGAGAGGCTGGAACAGTGCTGTCTCCAAGATGGCACTCCAAAGCATGGCTTCTTGCAAAGTCACAGTTGGATAATCTATGCAGTGTGTCTTTGTATGGTAGGAGTAAACTACAAAACAAAACAGTGAAAATAGTTCTCAGGTTGAAGTTCAGATTTCTGTACTTAATGTGAGCTTTGAATGGAGGTGAATAAGCAGTGGTGTGGGGATTGATTCATCATGATCTTGAATTGAGTAGTTATCTTGTGCCAAATAGACTCAATGACAGGGTGTAAGGGTTTTGTGGATATGCTGACATTTTACTTTTTCATCAAGATCCTGGCAATGATGAGTTTTAAAGAATTGATTTTCAAAATTATCTATATATATATATATATATATATATATATATATATATATATATATATATATATATATATATATATATAGATAATATATAAATATAATTTCTAATCTATTATTGAAGTGCCCAGATTCTAATCTACAATGCAATTTTTGCTTGATGCATTTGAGTCTCCTCTCTGAGAACTCTTGTTTCATTAAATTAAATAGCATGGCTGACTGGCTAAGGGCAAGGCAGAGAAATTGATTAGTGAAGGCTTCAGTTTTTATCTGTGCTCATAAACTTCTGTTAATCCAAATGTACTTTAAATTCCCAGTACCTTTCTTTTGCTTGCTACTGTACAGCCTCAACAATAGTAAAGCATTCAGTTGAAGTCAGAATTTTCGAAAATGTAACTTTCTTACTGTCTTGCTGCATTTGCTAGAGCTAAGATGGCAAAAAAATTTTTTGAAGATGGGATGTTACACCTGTAACAGCGTGAATGTGTCTTAGGTCAAGTGCTATTATTGTTTTTAGATGTAAGTAATTTAGTATTGACTGATTTTAAATAAAGTGAACTTAAAAACACTGTACAATCGTGATATATATATATCGTTTCTTTTACACCTATTTTATATCGTTTCTCAAGGGAAAATTATGAAGTGTTTTGAAAAACCTTTTAACACACAAACATCACCTTAAACTCTTACTGTCTGTGAACTAAAGTGTGAACCAAACTTTATATTAAGGCCTAATGTAACTTTAATTATTAAGCACACGCAGTTCTATTATCAAGTAATTAAAGCAAATACATTGTCTAGTTTTGTATGTTGCTCCTGTCTGCTAAGGACATAAATAGATTTGGGAATCTATTTACTTATAAACAGAAAATAAACTCTTTGTTCAGTTGTTTTAGAAATTTATTTTGTAAACAAACAAAGCCTCTGGCCTATGCAACCCTAGATATTTATCCATGTAGATTTGTATTATTATTAGTATTGTTATTATTAAGATGATGATGATATCTGAAATTGGTTTTACCTATCTGAAGAGATGCTTGTAAAAAGAACTTATAAAATATCTGTACTAGACTTGGCTTAGTAGTTATACTTAAAATGATGCACTGTCCTCCAACTCATTTTTGTGTTGTAAAATTAACAACTAATTAAATACTGTGTACTTAGAGGTTATTACTTTCTGATATTTCACATGTAAACATATATACTGCATTACATACTGGAGATTCATTACATCGCTTGTTTCATATATAACAAAGCAACTGCTGCTGTGGCCAGTAATTGGTGTCATTAAAACACAAGCAGTTTAATATTTTAAATTCTGAAGATGCTTTTCCCATTATCAATGATTGGTACTGAAAACAACACATAGATTAAAGATGAATGTGAAAGCAGTGAATCTCATCTTGTAATTACACATTTTTAGTCCGTACCTCCCCATTTTAAGTGATATGACAGTCTAAAGTGTGTTTAAAGGGGGAGAATATTGCAGCATTCTCTTAAATTGCTGTCAGCCCCAACCACACAAGCCACCACTGAGATATTTAATTGACTAGTAAGTATAGTTTAACAAACTCTATTTATTAAACTTAATAAATGAGTGAATAACCTTGTTTCATATACATGGTGGCAATACTTATGTCTGCAACTGTGTGTGTGTGTATATACAGTACTGTGCAAAAGTTTTAGGCAGATGTGAGAAAATGCTATAAAGTAAGAATGCTTTCAAAAATAGACATGTTAATAGTTTATATTTATCAATTAACTAAATGCAAAGTGAGTGAACAGAAGAAAAATCTAAATCAAATCCATATTTGGTGTGACCACCCTTTGCCTTCAAAACAGCATCAATTCTTCTAGGTACACTTGCACACAGTTTTTGAAGGAACTCTGCCGGTATGTTGGCCCAAACATCTTGGAGAACTAACCACAGTTCTTCTGTGGATTTAGGTAGCTTCAGTTGCTTCTCTCTCTTCATGTAATCCCAGACAGACTCGATGATGTTGAGATCAGGGCTCTGTGGGGGCCAAACCATTGCTACCAGGACTCCTTGTTCTTCTTTACGCTGAATATAGTTCTTAATGACTTTCGCTGTATGTTTGGGGTTGTTTTCATGCTGCAGAATAAATCTGGGGCCAATCAGATGCCTCCCTGATGATGATATTGCATGATGGATAAGTATCTGCCTGTACTTCTCAGCATTGAGGAGACCATTAATTCTGACCAAATCCCCAACCCCATTTGCAGAAATGCAGCCCCAAACTAGCAAGGAACCTCCACCATGCTTCACTGTTGCCTGCAGACACTCATTCGTGTGCCGCTCTCCAGCCCTTCAGTGAACAAACTGCCTTCTGCTACAACCAAATATTTCAAATTTTGACTCATCAGTCCAGAGCACCTGCTGCCATTTTTCTGCACCCCAGTTCCTGTGTTTTCGTGCATAGTTGAGTCATTGGCCTTGTTTCCACATCGGAGGTATGGCTTTTTGGCCACAAGTCTTCCATGAAGGCCACTTCTGACCAGACTTCTTCAGACAGGTAGATGGGTGGACCAGGATCCCACTGTTTTCTGCCAATTCTGAGCTGATGGCACTGCTGGACATCTTCCGATTGCGAAGGGAAGTAAGCATTATGTGTTTTTCATCTGCTGCAGTAAGTTTCCTTGGCCGACCACTGCGTCTACGGTCCTCAACGTTGACTCTTTCTTTGTGTTTTTTCAAAAGAGCTTGGACAGCACATCTGGAAACCCCTGTCTGCCTTGAAATTTCTGCCTGGGAGAGACCTTGCTGATGCAGTATAACTACCTTGTGTCTTGTTGCAGTGCTCAGTCTTTCCATGGTGTATGACTTTTGACAGTAAACTGTCTTCCGCAACCTCACCTTAATAGCTGAGTTTGGCTGTTTTTCACCCAGTTTTATTCCTCCTACACAGCTGTTTCTGTTTCAGTTAATGGCTGTGTTTCAACCTACATATTGAATTGATGATCATTAGCACCCGTTTGGTATAATTGTTTAATCATACACCTGACTATATGACTACAAAATCCCTGACTTTGTGCAAGTGTACCTAGAAGAATTGATGCTGTTTTGAAGGCAAAGGGTGGTCACACCAAATATGGATTTGATTTAGATTTTTCTTCTGTTCACTCACTTTGCATTTAGTTAATTGATAAATATAAACTATTAACATGTCTATTTTTGAAAGCATTCTTACTTTACAGCATTTTTTCACACCTGCCTAAAACTTTTGCACAGTACTGTATGTGTGTGTATGTATATATATATATATATATATATATATATATATATATAGATATATATTATATATCTATATAATTATATGATTATATATATATACCACATATATATAAAAATACACACACACACACACATACACATACAAATACAGTGCCTATAGAAAGTCTATACCCCCTTTGAAAATTTTCACCTTTTGTTGCCATAGCCTGGAATGAAAATGCATTAAAAATGTTTTTTTTTTTTTTCATTTATCTACACATCCTACCACACAACTTCCAAGTGAAAAAATATCACAGATCAGGGGATGGGTACAAAAAAAATAAAATAAAAAAAAATATCAAAGCCCTTGAGTATCCCTTGGAGCACGGTCAAGACGAATATTAAGAAGTGGAAGGTGTATGGCACCACGGGACCACTGCTATGATTAGGCCGCCCCTCAAACTGGATGACCGAGCACAAAGGAGACTGATCAGAGAGGCTACCAAGAGGCCAATGGCAACTTTGCAAGAGCTACAGGCTTTTATGGCCAAGACTGGTCAAAGTGTGCATGTGACAACAATATCCTAAGCACTCCACTAATCTGGCCAGTATGGTAGGGTGGCAAGAAGGAAGCCATTACTCAAGAAAGCCCACCTTGAATCCTATTTGAAGTATGCAAAAAAGCACTTGGGCGATTCTGTAGCCACGTGGCAAAATGTTTTGTGGTCTGATGAAACTAAAATGGAACTTTTTGGCTTAAATGCAAAGTGTTATGTTTGGCGCAAACCCAGCACACGCATCACCCAAAGAACACCATCCATACTGTGAAGCATGGTGGTGACAGCATCATGTTATGGGGATGTTTCTCAGGACACTTGTCAGGATAGAAGGGAAAATGAATGGAGCAAATTACAGAGAAGTCCTTGAGGAAAACCTGTTGCCCTCTGCAAGAAAGCTGAAACTTGGACGGAAGTTCACCTTTCAGCATGACTACAACCCAAAGCACACAGCCAAAGCTACACTGGAGTGGCTAAGGAACAAAAAGGTAAATGTCCTTGAGTGGCCCAGTCAGAGCCCGACCTAAATCCAATTGAAAGTTTGTGGCATGATTGAAGATTGCTGTCCATCAACGCTCCCAGAGGAACTTGTCAGAGCTTGAACAGCTTTGTAAAGAAGAATGCACATCTAGATTTGGCAATATTTGACTAAAGTTGGTAGAGACCTATCCCAACAGACTCACAGCTGTAATTGCTGCCAAAGGTGCTTCCACCAAGTATTAATTCAGTGGGGTGGAGATTGATCCAGTTATGTTTTTTCAGTTTTATATTTTTAATAAGGACATTTTTTCTCTAACTTTTTTCCCCCCTTAACAGTGTGGGAGTATGGTGCATAGATAAGGGATTCCCCCCCCCACCCCCCCACCCCAAGTTCAAGGGGGTATAGACTTTGTGAGAGAGAGATGTACTGTGTGATAGTTGCACCTTGACTTTTGCTAGTGTCCTCGTCTTCGCTCGGGATACATAAACTCCTGTAGTGAGTCAACTCACCACAAGGTAGTAGCCATCTCGACGACCTATATATATATTATATATAATATATATATATATATCATATATATATATATATATATATATTTAATATAAATTATGAGAGAGAGAAAACTTGACACTGAAAGACTGTAAAAGACAAGACTGTGCTGATGCTATACCTAGTTAAGTGTGAAAGGGAATCTTTTCACTCTTATGCACATTAGTTAACATGACAATGCGTATACAATAGTGATGTGAATGATATATTAATAGTGGCTGTGATGAAACTCCAGAAAGCCTTTTTAGAAGGCAAAACCTAATATACTTCACATTTAAAGGATGCCACAATGACCAATACTTTGCATTATCTGTAATTACATTTTTTATTGTAAACTGGAAGACTATTGTTGCGAATAGCTTTTGTATAATAAGGGATTTCCTGTAGGGAGATGATGAATGTATATTGTGATTTTTTTTTTAGCTCTTTGAACTGATTGTGCTCAATTGAAGAAAAAACATAACTTGACATGAATAACATGGTAGTACTTCAGCAATAGGATTTGGATAACATAAACATTCTTGCATTTTTGTGTAAATGTAGTCCAGGGGGAATGGTATACACAAGTTTGTTTTCTGTACAGATTAATTGCAATAGATCAAAGAAAACTGCTATATGTATAGTAATACATTTTAGCAGCTCTGCAACTTGCATAAATGCAGTCCTGCCTTTAAGGCGATGACAGACTGTTACGGATCCTGTGGAGGCGTACAGCATGAAGTAATCATAATTCATATTAAAACTGGTGACGTCTCAGCCCAAGGGTGTAGCCAGGCTCAGACTGATGCCTTTTCGCTGACTGATCACCAGTGGGTCCTAAGTGCTCATTATGTTGTAGAGAGGGCCTTTGCAGCTCTCATTACGTTTGACAGGAATTCTCTCTGGGGGGGGGGGGGGGGGGGGGGAACTGGGCATTGGCTAGGCTCCTGGCAGGCTGAAATTATTCTTTTTATGGCTTATAAGCAAATGCTAGCGTTCACTGTGAATGTCATTTTGACAATGTCTTTGTTACACTGTGCTGTGAAACTCCCCCACCCCTCCATGGCAATCTTTACTCCTGGGCTGACTCAGTGCTCACTCCGTGTGAAGGCCTCCTGTGGGTTTGCAGAGCTGTTTCTGAAAGCTTTTATTCAGGCATGCTGCTCATTCATGGTGGTATCATATTCAGAAAGTGTACTTTCCCATACAGATCCCCATCTAGAAGATGAAAGAGAGAATTCAGAACTATCTTGCTTTCAGTAATGTAGGTGCCTGCATTTTTTTTTTTTTTGTTGTTTTCTGGGTAGGGGGTTATGTCTTGTTTTTTGACTGACATCCTAACATCAGCCAAGCCTCAGGCTCTGTTAATTAAAATAGAGGTTTGACAGATTTTTGTCGTGCTATGTTTACAGTGGAGAAGAAAAAATAGCCTTTTTATAAATCTATTTAAATTCAAGAACATTGCAGTGTACGTCTTAGTAGTACTCAATGACCATAAAAAAGTTTTGTTTTAATATGCTAACCAGACCAGTAGATTCATTGATTTTTTTGACAGAGGTTTGGCTGCCGTTCAAGATTTCACATGGTGGTGGGTGCTAACATTTGGCGGCTATATCACAAAGGTTTTCGGGTCACTTTCTTTTTGTTTGTTTTGTTTTAAATGCATTATTATTATTCAGCTACTGTGTTAATTATGAAGAGATAGAAAGAAGCAAATACAATTCGGTGTTTCTCCGTAGATGTATTCAATACTTTTTTAAGCTGATAGAGTTGGTGCCAGAGGTGCTGATTTAATATTTTAAACTACATGGTAATGTCTGTGTTAAATGTCTAGTAGTAATATGCTTTTATCATTACCATATTTGTGTGTGCAAAATGTCATTAGTACTTTAAATACAAAGGTATTTGTATGACTATTAGTCATATTGCCAGCCTGTTCTAACTGTTCTAATGAGATAGGCATTCATTATTTTAGTAGCTGGAAAGTTAGTAGATTTTAACTGGAAAGTTCCATGAGATTCTCAGTGGCCATGAATAAATTGTGTGTGATTTTATAATATATTAAGGCTGCCTTATTTTTAGTATCTCAACCTTGTTTCTTCTTGTGGAATGTCTTGATGCCCAGAGGTACAGGTCATGTATTTAGTAAGGCCTAACAATTCTACAGCTCCAAGATGTTGTTTCTTGGTATTTAATTAATTAATGACCTTATTGGACTCCCCTATGTTTGTAGTACTTGTGCAAAGCTTATGAGACCATCAGACATTAATAGACTGAAGAGGTGCTGTCAGCGGGCATTACAGCAATGCCCTTTTATATTTATCAGCCGTGACTGCTGTCTGTGTTGCCTGGAATAATTCAGGAGATAACACTTCCTGTGTCTAAAGCCTGGGTTGTTTAGGTGTAAGATTAGCTTTTGGTCTGTGGCAAGCAGCCGAAGAAGAGTCTCTGTTGCTAAAACCCATTGATAGACCCTATGAACTGCTACACCTGAACGTTTGCATTTTGCCCTTTTCCGTGACAGCTCTGTAGACAGCCATTATTTTTCTGACCTGTCTGTTACACCATCATTTATTGATTGGCGCTCTAAGGCCACTGTAACAGTTTAGCCCACAACCTCTTCTTTCTGGATCCATACTGATTATTTTAGAGGTCAGCTGTGTATTACTTAGAGGATTTTCTCCTGTAGAGGATATTACATGATTTTCAAGAGGGCTTTTACCAACGATTAAATATATAATATGCAGTGGGTTTATACAGTACAATTAATTACTTCTAATAATTTTTTGGGAGGTTTACCAGCTGTAATGCAGTATTGATGCACTGTACTATAAGTTGGTTGTGGAACTATGAAACCTGTTACTTGTTGTGTTTTGATTTGTTTTTTGAATAACTATAATGTTGGTATCAGTCACATAGAAGAAGTTTGCATTGTGATTAAAGGGGGAGGCAGCAGATTAGAATGGGTTGGATAAATCTGGCTTGCTTTTGTGCATTATACAGATCAAAGGGCTGAAATCACAGGTTTTAGTAATATATGGTTTTGAAGGACAAGCAGATTCAAAGTTTGCACACTGATTAGTTATGGAATCTAATCCAAAAAAATTTGTAGCACATCATTCAACACTAATGCTTTTAGTTGCACACTTTGATCCAGCAGCATAGCCACTCTATTAGCTAAGTACTTTTATTGGGGTTACCAGTTGTGGAGTTTGGATAAGAAAACTAATAGTCTTTCTTTATGTTACCCACCACCACCCATACAAATTTCAGACGTGTTACTACTTTGTGTTAAGAGTAAGCACAATTAACTTAAATATGTGTCATATGTTTGTTTTGTTTTTATCTTATTCTTTGTTGGAGAGGAGTGGAGGGGAGGTGAGTGCACAAAGCACTTCTTTCTTGTAGCAAAGACATTGTGTCCCCACACCACCAACTCCATTTCGTAACAAATTCTTTACATTACAGGGCTCCATTACAATTAACCCCCAAAGGCAACAGTTTTTTGGGGGTGTTAGGCACCATTGGCACCTCTAACACAAAAATGCTGCCTCTCTATTTAAAGCATGTATCAAGCTGAAAAAAAAGTTTTCTTTGTGAACTCCAATAAACCAACATTTTGTGCCAGTCAGACTGTAGGGTGTCTAAAAAGTTTTGAGTCAACACCAACTTATTTTTTTTCTTTTGCAGCCTAAACTATCTGTCAAGAGTTTTAAGAATGGTTGATTTATTTGCGCAGCAGATTCCCTAGTTAAATGAAGAGCTGATAATATCTCTTCAGCCAAAAAACAGGCACGTTAATTTACGACATTACCATAATGAAAAAAGGTTTTGTAGCATAAGTTTTGTAGTAAAGCAGGCTCAGCTGTTGCAGGGAAAACTGTTTATTTCTCAGACTGACCATTTAAGAAATGTGAAAGCAGAACTCTTAGAAATACTTACGATTGTAATTAGGAAGTGTACTGTTGAGAAGAGAAAAAAATAAAACTAAACATTGCTTACTGTGGTGTATTTAATATTGTATTGTTTGTGATTTGCTTTGGGTTCAGCCTTTTATTTTGCTCTGTGAGCATTGTTTTTGTCAAGTCTTTTTATTTTGTTTATTTGTTTATTTAATAAAAGCACCACAGCACATTTATTCACCAGTCATCCACAGTATTTATAATTGTCTTTTGTCTGACGTCACCACCACAAGCTATCCGTGACACACATTACAACTGTACATAATTAAAAGTGCGGTCACCAATTCCATGCAAAACACTTTCAAATATAATCGTGCAGCATTTATTGCAGTCATCAACTGCATAGATTAACCATTCAGCAGAATGAGGCAACAAACAAGTGCATACAGACATTAAGTTACTGTTTTAGTATCACTTTAGTGTCTTAAGTTGTATTTTAGCAGTTGAATATGATAACTACCAACTTGCTCCTAAAGTGACACCCAGCAATTGGATTTGGCAGCCAATTCTTTTTGGTGTAGGAGCCAAAAGGTTTGTCTGAAGCCCTACATAATAAAGAAGTAGTTAATCTTATCTGTGGATCTGTGGACATATTCCATTTCTATCTCCTATAGGGTCCTTGGACCCTGGGCACCTGAGCTTACACAGAGTAATTGCAGGCACTGATATGGGAGATTTTGAGCTTCCTTTTATCATTGGGTACAATTGAATTGCTAAAGGGTGCTGTACATGACCTGAGATTATTTTTTCTTTCTCCTGACATGATGATACATGCAGAGGTTTTGTTGAGCAGCTTTAAGCCATTTGCATTAATACTTGCTATGTAATACAAATTACTTGCCTGAAGCTACACCAGTGTGAATGATGATGCAGTAAAAAACTGTATCTGTTTTTTTTATATGCAAAAGTGCCTTCTTTGCCATTCTCCCCTTCACAGTATATTACATATAATAAATTTAGTGGAAAATCTAATACAAACTAAGTCAACTTCACCTGGATCTTTGCTGTTGGTATGTAAAGCAAGTTATGTACCTTACTGCAGTGTATATGCTTGCTGTGGCTGGTAGATATGGTATTTATGAAGTTAAAGCAGAGTGCAAATTTAAATAGGGCTTACTAAAGGCAGGAGCCCTGGATTCTTAGCTGTCAAAGTTCACCCCCCTTTTGTATCCTATCGGTGCCTTTGGTAAACAGCCACTCCACTCTAGCTTTATCCGGCAGATGGCCAGTCAGTGTATTGACATGGCCAGACACAATAGAAAATGGCATTAGGGACAGCCATGGGGATTTGCAGTAAATATATTGCAGAGAACAAGTGAATTGCCAATACTGCTTGTTTAGCAGTTTGCAAGGGCAATGACAGTATGGATTTTTGAATTAGAAGGGAAGGTCTGTTTCTCTCTCTCTTGCTCTCCCCTGCAGAGTATTAGTGATGGATGTGAACAAATTGTCTTGAGAACCAAATGTAGCTTTTGTTTCTGTGTGACACATGAAAGCCCCTGTGGATTACTGAGAGCTGTTGATGGTGGTGGCGCATAGACAGACTTGTCGCTCCTTAGATGCTGTTAATGTAGCTTTAGCTCAACTGGGCAATCAATCCAAATGTTATTTCTCTGAGGGCCATAAAGCAGAGTCAGGATAATGAGAGGGCATTTGAAACCATGGCTCATGAGCTTCTCACAAAGGTTGTTTTATCCTTTAGTAATCTAATAGCATCCATTCTTTTTTTTTATGGCTGAGATATATATATATATATATATATATATATATATATATATATATATATATATATATATAAATATAATATATATATAAATATATATATATATATAAAAAAAAAACACATTTTTTTTATATAAGTATTTGTTTTTAAGGCTTTTATTTTTACATGGGTATCTACAGTCTTTGTCACCTTGACACTGATAGGAGATGGAATGTGTGATAAGAATGCTAAAGTAGATGTTGTGCTTGCAAGCATTTTGATTAAAACATTCCTTCGTCTATCTAATCTTTTAAAACAAAATATGTAAAAATTGAACAGTGCTTCTAATTACATTAATAACATTGTGGCTCCTGATGACATTTCACAATTCAAGTTGAAGGTATTACACACCCTTGTTTCTAACTGGCAAAGCTAATTTCTCTCTGGAAAAATGAACGTCACGTTCGTGCAGAGCTCGTTTGGGCACCAATGAATCTACTAGATGGGCAGATTAGCCTAGAACAGCGGTCCTCAAAGTAATTTGGGCACGGGCTTAAATTGGTCTTACTTGGCTGTTTGCGGGCACGCTAACTATTGCATAGGTTCTTATCTTACACACTGCCTTCTCATGAACACACACACACTATATATATATTATATATATAATCTATTATATATATCTATATATGATATAATATTGATATATATATATAAGCTATATATGGAAAATTATAGATAAGATATATATATATAAATATATATATATATATATATATATATATATATATATATATATATATATATTATATATATATATATATATATATATGCCTTGCAAAAGTATTCAGACCCCTGACCAATTCTCTCATATTACTGAATTACAAATGGTACATTGAAATTTTGTTCTGTTTGATATTTTATTTTTAAACACTGAAACTCAAAATCAATTATTGTAAGGTGACATTGGTTTTATGTTGGGAAATATTTTTAAGAAAAATAAAAAAGCTGAAATATCTTGCTTGCATAAGTGTTCAACCCCCACACATTAATATTTGGTAGAGCCACCTGTCGCTGCAATAACAGCTTTAAGTCTTTTGGGGTAAATATGTGCCAGTTTTGCATACAGTGAGTTATTTTGGCTCATTCTTCTTGGCAGATTTGCTCCAGGTTGTTCAGGTTGATTGGACGACGCTTGTGGACCGCAATTTTCAAATAGTGCCACAGAGTCTCAATGGGATTGAGATCAGGACTTTGACTGGGCCACTGTAGGACATTCACCTTTTTGTTCTTGAGCCATTCCAATGTTGCTTTGGCCTTGTGCTTGGGATCATTGTCCTGCTGAAAGGTGAATTTCCTCCCAAGCTTCAGTTTTTTAGTGGACTGAAGCAGATTCTCTTGCAGTATTTTCCTGTATTTTGCTCCATCCATTCTTCCTTCAATTATAACAAGATGCCCAGTCCCTGCTGATGAGAAGCATCCCCACAGCATGATGCTGCCACCACCATACTTCACTGTAGGGATGGTGTGTCTTGAGGCATGGGCAGTGTTAGGTTTGCACCACACATAGCGCTTTGAGTTTTGGCCAAAAAGCTCTATCTTGGTCTCATCTGACCACAAAACCTTTTCCCACATTGCAGCTGGGTCACTCTCATGCTTTCTGGCAAACTCCAGACGTGCTTTCAGATTGTACTTTTTGAGTAACTGCTTCTTTCTTGCCACCCTCCCATACAGGCCAGTGTTATGCAGAGCTCTTGATATGGTTGACTGGTGCACCATTACTCCCCCCAGCCACTGAACTCTGTAGCTCCTTCAAAGTGATTGTTGGCCTCTCTGTGGCTTCTCTCACAAGTCTCCTTCTTGTTTGAGCGCTGAGTTTTGAGGGACGGCCTTTTCTTGGCAGTGCCTGGGTGGTGTGATGCAGCTTCCACTTCCTGATTATTGATCCAACTGTGCTCACTGGGATATCCAAACACTTGGATATTATTTTGTACTCTTTCCCTAATCTATGCATTTGTATTACTTTATAACTTGTAATATAATGTCTAACTTCTGTAGAATGCTCTTTGGTCTTCATTTTCCTTCAGATTCACAGCCTTACCAATGATCCTTCAACAGTGGGGTTTTTATCCAGAAAATGTGACAGCAACTTTAATGGTTCACAGGTGGAGGCCAATGGTAAGGTAATTGTGTCCTCGTTAGGGCAATTTCTTTCATCGGTGCAAACTGGGAGCTTCCACAGCACAGGGGTTGAATACTTATGCAAGCAAGATATTTCAGTTTTTTATTTTTCTTAAAAATATTTCCCAACATAAAACCAATGTCACCTTACAATAACTGATTCTGAGTTTCAGTGTTTAAAAATAAAATATCGAACAGAATGAATTTTCAATGTACCATTTGTAATTCAGTAATATGAGAGAATTGGTCAGGGGTCTGAATACTTTTGCAAGGCACTGTATATATGTATATGTATATGTGTGTATATATATATATATATATATATATATATATATGTATATATATATATATATATATATATATATATATATATATATATATATATAGATAATACATCTATATATATAAATTATCTATTTATATATATCGGGTGGGGTTGTCTATACACACACACACACACACACACACACACACCAATCAAAAGTTTTAGAACACCTCCATTTTTCCATTTTTGTGAGAAATTTACGCAGTTTAATGTCTCAGTGTACTCTGAAATTAAAGCATAGAACAAATAAACAATTGGAGATAAAAAAGAAATCATGGAATCGTTTTGTTTAACAAAATGTAATCTAAATTTTTGACTCAAAGTAGCCACCTTTTGCAGCTATAACAGCAGAACACACTCATGGCATTCTTTCTACAATGGAAATCAAATATTGTTTGGAAAGTTCTTTCCAACACTGTTGCAGAAGTTCCCACAAATATGTTGCACTTGTAGGTTTCTTTGCTTTCACCCTTCTGTCTACTTCATCCCAAACCAGCTCGATGGGGTTTAAGTCTGGAGACTGTGCTGGCCATTCCATGGTTTGAAGCCTACCGTCTTGTTCTTTTCTTCTAAGGTAGTTCTGACATAGCCTGGAGGTATGTTTTGGGTCATTATCTTGCTGTAGGATGAACCCCTGACCAACTAGGCGTATACCAGAGGGTATTGCATGGCGCTGCAAAATGCTGTGGTAGCCGTTTTGGTTCAGGGTGCCACTCACTCTGTGCAAGTCGCCGACTCTGGATCCAGCAAAAGAGCCCCAGACCATCACGCTTCCTCCTCCATGTTTGACAGTTGGTGTCGCACACCGAGGAACCATCCTTTCGTCTACTCGACGACGTACAAAAACCCTGCGTGATGAACCGAAGATTTCATATTTTGCCATCTTAGCAATGGCTTTCTTACTGCCACACGACCTGTCAAACCTGTTGCTCGAAGACTTCTCTTCACAGTTGAAACTGAGACTTGCTTACTTCGACCAGTGTTAAGCTGTGCTTGAAGCTATTGTCCTGTGAGCCGCCTATCACGCAAGCTGTTGACTCTCAGAAACTTGTCTTCTGATTCTGTTGTGGCTTTGGGTCTGGCAGACCTCTTCCTGTCAGAGTTTCCTCCAGTTTCCAAGTGCCTTTTGATGGTCTAGGAAACTGTACTCACTGACACCTTGGCTTTCTTTGCAATTTCTCTAAAGGAAAGACCTACACTTTTAAAGGTTATAATGGTCTGTCTTCCTTTGTTAATTGCCTTTTTCTCGCCATTGATAGCAATATACTACTTCCTGCAGTACAATACTGTCCAAATAATGCTTAAGAGGGTGTAGTAACACAGTCTGTTCCAACACTGCTTTATACAGACAGAGGGTTTGTAAGTAATCAACAAAAGCTGAGACACCTGTAGGAATTGTTAGCATCAACTTTCAAGGCTTAATTTACTTCCATTGCTGCAGATCAGCTGTAAGTTGTTAACCCATTACTTGTTCCCTGAAAAAGGCCTTTTTGTATAACTCTGAAATGTATGTTATTTTTGTTTTTGGTAACCTAAACTTTTATTTTAACCTCTGGCAGTTTACTGCTTACCTTTGTACCAATACAGGTTATTCACTGCTTAAATTTCAATAAAAACTGGAAAAATGGTGGTGTTCTAAAACTTTTGACCAGTAGTGTGTATGTGTGTGTGGGTAGTCTTGGGTAGTAATTCTGCGTGCTTTAATTCTTTAAACAATTTACATAAAATACGCAATGCAATTTTTTTTTTAAATAGCATGTTTACACAGATAACCGAGAATAAATGAAAATTAAAAAGTGTAGGTAGTCTCCAGTACAATTATTCAGAGAAAGTGGATTCGTAACTAAATATACTTCGGTGTTTCCCTTGTCTGGTGAAATAAAAAAAATATAGAGATAGAAAATTAAATTCTAAATACTGAATAGAGATAGAAAATTAAATTCTACATACTGAAATGTAGTATTTTTCTCAATAACAGTTGTGAGATTCAGTGCTGACCCAGCATATTAACACCCCGCCTCTGCTCGCGAATGATTGGACAGCTGTCGCATCTTTCACTTTTCATTTGGCTACTCGCTCGCCTTCAATTTTCATGCAAATACCGTGAACGGCCTCTGCTTGCTTATCATTGGACAGTTGCGTAAAACTTGGCAGATATTTGGACTCTCCTATTGGTTTAACTTAGTTAGTACCTGCACTTGAAACAGACACAGTTTATGTCCCACTTAGCTAACAATGTAGCTATTCAGTTGGTTGATCGTATCGCAAAAGCCATTCAGGAAAAAAAAAAAAAAACGTCGCGTATGTAGAAGCACAGCATAAGCGAGCAGCGCTGTCAACAGACTGCTGTGGCGCTTTTGTTGGAAAATGTGTTTAAAGATGTCTTTATTTTCCAACACTACGATCCGCCAGAAATATGTTCACGCCCCATAACTTAAGAACAGGTGCCGCGGCAAGATGGCCAGGCTTTGCGGGCACAAATTTGCCCGCAGGCACAACTTTGAAGACCACTGGCCTAGAACAAGCTGAGAGTTTGCACAAACGTAACCTGAAGAGTAGACGTCCTACGTACATACTCGTAGCTTTTTATTTCAACTTATCGCAATGGTGCAGCGTTCAATTTGAAGTTTTTTTTTTTTTTTTTTTTTTTTTTCTCCAAAACTGAAACGGGCAGACAAGGTTATTACTAGAGGTTCACTGCTGATCGTTAGCCTATCAGCATGACATCGATGTAAGGAAAATAAACACAAATCGGCGATCGGCAGCACAGAATTGAATGTTTGGTCAGGCGCGCTTACTCTATGACGCAAAAGCATTGAGGCAATCATTTCCCCAGTGCTGTGTAACGTGCTATCAACCTGTAGTAAATGTGTCTCTCAAAAGAATGGTGTTTGGAATTTGTTTTTAAATATCTGAAGACAACAATAGGGTAGCTGAGTTGTGTGCAGAAGAACAGACTCTCACCACGTCCGAACAGCAAAACAAGTCCTCTTATTTTAGTTAGTGCAGACTGACGGGTCGTTGCAATTATTATTATTATTATTATTATTATTATTATTATTATTATTATTATTATTATTACACAATGTACTTCAAAATGGCCTCTTGTAATTTTTGTTTATCTTGTTTAGTCTGCATTGGTTGCGGGTGTATTCGGTGGCATTTTGAAGCAGATATTGATTACTGTGCTGTCTTTTGTTAAGTAACAAATTCAAGTTTGACTGAATTTTGTAACCGGAATGTTTTATAAGTGATCAACTTAAGTTGTGCTGTATTTAAGCAGTGTACACTTAAAATATGAATTTAACGAATATTGTTGTAGTTGACATTGCTACATTTCTTTTCTACTGTACAGTGTAGGTTGACGTTATAATACGCAATGTTTGACAGCAAGTGGTTGTAAAAGTTAATGTCACACAAACACACACACACATATGTCTACAGAAGTATTTTTATTAGTACACATGTAAAATGTTATTTCTGTGTGACTTGTCAAGCACTTAATGTAATACTACGTTATTCTTTGTATTCATTTTCTGAAGTAAATGCAACAAGTAAGCGATATCTGTTCATTTTTAACATGTATAATTATGATATCAACACTTGCTCGTCCTGTGAAAACTATATCTGCCTTTTCTTCTATGAGACTGATGGAAAGGCATGAGGTATCCAATGGGTGCAGATTATATAAGAAAAAAAACTACGACTGGCAGTTTTGTAGATGCGCTAAATGAACCATTTGTCAAATTGTGAATGTTTTGTGAGTCGAGGTTCCATACTTTGATTTTAGAAGAAAGCACAGACATAGCAACAGCCAAGCAGCTGCTGCTTTTCGCAAAATATCTGTTAGCAGTAAGTTTACATTTAACTTGTGCTCCCTGTCTTACATATTTATTAATTGTAAAAAAAATATATACGCTATTAAGAATTAACAAGATGGCTGCAGCAACTCTCTAGTAAATACAGAAATCTTAGGCACAGAGGGTTTGTTGTAATGTGGCTCCTGATATAATGGTTTTCCTTACCTGAGAAGTATTTTTACAGTATATACATTCTGATATTTCACTTAGGCCATACTATTAATGGGAGGGTGTGAAAACTGAAAAGGTTAGTAATAACTAATAAATAATAATGGCTAGCCAGTGTGCGGTTATGTGGTTTTATCATCATTCTACATTACAGCCTTTTTTTTCTTATTTGTGTGGTATAATTTATAAATCCAATTATGTAATAATAGATCCAATTTAAAATAGATTTCAGTTGGGTATATTAGTTTTGAGTATACAGTGCTATTGTGTGCTTTACCTAGATACAGCGTTTGAAGCTTGGTTCCATCTCGGTGAATCGCCAGAGGAAGAACTGCTGTTCTATTCAGACAGAATAAAAATCTGGTATATTTTTAAATGTAAAGCAAATTGTAAAATTGTGTTGAGATACTTGTTGGAATATTGTTTCATAATTGTATAATACAACACAAATAATAAATGAAACAGTTGATGCTTGGCAGAAAGTTTCTCACTGATAATTTACCCTTTCTCAGTCGAAATGGCAAGTTTTTCAGTATCTAAAAAGCTGGAGGGAAAGCTGGTCCTGACATACTAAAGATGTGAGTGGGACTGACTCCCAGTGTCTTGACAACTGCTTTGCTGCTGCCAGTTGGCAGAGGTTCAGCTCAATTCACAGCCGCAGGATGATTGTTTACACTGCCTGCTGAATAGCTGCCGAGCTTCTGCTTTCAGCCCATATTGCTGGATAAACTGGGGGGGGGGGGGATGGCATGGCACAGTGTTGTTTTGTGTATAGACGACCAATTTTACAGTCAAAACCATTTTACCAGCTGTACCAAAGGCTTTATTTTGAATAATTATTTTCATCTTAACCAGTGGATATCTGAAATACATTTGGGAAGGACAACTTTCTAGTGATGTCACGTACAACTTTATGTGGCTGTAAAGCTGAGATGTAGGTGCCTACTTTTCAACAGCTATTACTCAGGAGGCCAGTAAATTCGATTGGCTGCTACTATACTAGAAGAATTATTTGATTTTGAGAGTAACTGAAAGATAAGATCCAATTACTAAAATAATTTGCTAGTTGCCATGGGGACTAAAGTTGGAACAAATTCAATTTTAAGCCTTGAAATAATCTTAAAATACTCATGGGGAAAAGGAGAATTTGGCATGGCACTTGGGTGAATTGAATCTAAGCTTCACATGTATGACATTGATGTACTGCTGGTATAATGTTTCAGTGCCACAGCCTTGCTGCTGCACTTGGAATAAAGGAAGCAAATTGCATTTGTTTATTTATGAGAAGTGTCATTTTGTATCCCCATCCCATTGTCAGTCTGTATTCTTTACAAATTGAAGCTTTGAATACATGCTGTAAAACAAAGCTAGAATAGTAGTGTGCATTGTATTTTAAAATATTATAGTAGTATTTTATCCTTGCAAACTATGTGGGCTTGGGTATGTGATTCCCCCTCCCCCTCCTTTTTTATTATTTTTTTTAAATAAAATATCTATTAGAAGCACTTGCTGCCATGGAAATGTTGGTTAGTAAGTGCTTCCCATCTGAATCACTGTGTGTTTGAGCAAGATTTCTGCATTAAGATTTGCACTGACCTTACTAGAGATCTGTCTTACTCCATTTTTGTATTATATTAGTGGTAGGAAGCTTATTTTTGAAATAGAGTACAATTTCCTTTATTCTGTCACCCAGTCATGCTTTTCTGTATCTGTACATGCTTGTAGTGTTGTGGCCATGTATTTCATTGTTATATAATAACTGACACACAGGTTGTTTTGTTATGCTTTTAAGTTACTAGGCTGTCAATTAAAAAAAAAAAAAAAAAAAAAAAAAAAATGGACCATCTTTACATGAACGACACCTAACATAAAATGTAACATAGAACGGTGATTCATTAAAGTGTTTAGTTTTTAATTGGCAACAAATTGCAGCCGACAAAGTACTAATAAAAAAGGTAGGAAGCATCGCGTTTGCTACTTTATCATGCAAAACGGAACAGAATTCCTTCATGTTAATTTTAATGATGCTTCAAAAAAGTGGCAAGCACTTAAGTTGGGGGGGGGGGGGGGGGGGGGCTGGCAAGCTTGTCATTTGCAAATAAATCAAAAGGCCATCATTGCTGCAGCAAGAGCTGATGAATGGAATTGCTTTGTCAGTCTTTGATAGGCCCTGCTCTTAAGCCTGCTGTTAAAAAGGAATGCAAACATTCAAGAGACTCTGCATTAGGAACATAAACAATTAAGGGCACTTGAAGCTCTGGTAAGAGCTGCCAGACCGATACAAGAGCTTTCTCCTGGAGATACAGCCTGCAATCTGCCTTGCCAGAGAGATAAATAGAAAGCTCAATTAGTGTAGCCAGGCCAAGCATCTTTCAGTGCAAGTTTATTGCCCCCTCCCCATCATTGTTTTAAATGCAGTACACTTGAAGTCCATCCATTGGTGCACCATGGCTGTTCACACAGATGAAGCAGCAACTCAGATACTTGATGGGAGTAGAAAATAATTGTATGGGAAGTAGAATTCTATGACGATGGTTTTGATGCTGCTTCAAAAAGCTGACATGCATCTGCAATTTTTTAAATGCTTGATCACCTAACCAGAAAAGCTGGATACTGAGAACACACATACTGTAATCTGTTGAAGGCTGCGTGCATGTGCTGCTGATTACAACTGTGACAATTCTATACATTTATATCTATCAGTTAAACTTGAGTACTATAGCTAATGGACTAGTCTTATTTGAGAAGTATTCAGTATTTAAGAGTTTGTTGCTCACTGTCTGTGTGTCCCTTATGAACTGTCTTACAATTAGCACAAGTAAAAAGTATACTGTAATTGTGTGCAACGTAAAATGGGAGTAGGGAAATATCAACTAGATTATCGAACCTTAAATTGCTCTTTTGAGTATTAGAGTACGGTATTTAACTTTTAAAAGGGGAAAGTAGCATTTAGCTTGTAATCTAGAGGGTAGATGCCACTGCCTATAGATAACTAGACTTGACATTCTGGAGTGGTGTCACTGTCCTATGAATTTCAGTGAATCGATGCATCAGTGTTTTTTTTTTTTTTTTTTTTAATTTAATGTAAGCATGCTTTTGATTGGAAGAATAATTGGTTTATTTTAATATAACAAATATTTAGCTTTTGTTTTGTTAACTGACATATATTTTCTTTTTCTTGACAGACAGAGATTGCAAAGAGGTTGAATACTATTTGTGCACAGGTCATCCCATTTCTGTCTCAGGAAGTAAGTCAGTCTGCTCATCTGTTAATGTGTAATAGTGGCTTTTTTATTGGGGGGGGGGGGGGGGGGGGGGGGGGGGGATTTATCACAACACAGGAGTCTGAGGAACGACTGCTACCATTGCAGCTGTATAAGATTCCTGATGATTCGTGTAACACGCATGGTATCTAACTGGCATCCATCAATTTTTTTTTTTTTTTTTTTTTTGTTAAACATTTGTCAATAATTTATCATTTAGTTTAATCTTCCTCTTTTAAGGAGTTTCTTATCCAAAGGTGTGTGTGTAATAAACATTTAAATATTCTTTCGGATATTCACTTGTTTTCTAAAAGTAATAAAAGCCATTATATTACTCAGAACGCAAGCACAGACTGTATAGCAGCAGGTGCAGGGGGGCGTGGCTGTGGCCCCTGTGTGTGTGCCTTTGTTTTACAGCAAGGTGTTACAATATGTAATACATTAAAATGGAAATAAAATATTCCAGGAGTAACGGATGAGCTGTGTAGGGCTTACTTTAACTGAGTGAATTAACTATAAAACAAAGGATGCCAAATAGCAGTTCAAGTTAAACGTTGTTTTGTTCGTTCCTGAAAAAAACAGTACATTAAGTTGACACCACATTGTATTTATTTTTTTACTTTTTCATTCCTTGCTGTTTCTTCACAATAAACAGTGGTCATAGACACACTTTCATAAAGTAATAACATGAGGTTTACTTGTGCCTTTTTGAACAAACAAACAAAAATTGAAATTTAACTTTAAAACTTCAAGTAAAACAAACTTGGAAATAGTGTTGTAAATTGAAGGGTAAAAATACTCGCTGTTTTTGGTTCTCGTTTATTACATTCCACATAACAAAGTCGAAACAACAAAAAAAATATATATATATATCACTACACATTTTCAATAAGTTGGACATTGTTTAGGCGCAGCTTTTCAGAGTGACGTGTTTGCCTTTTTTACTGTACCATGAAATTCATTTTTTTGACCCAGATGGCGTTCCATAGAGAGCACTGTGCTTGCATGCGCATAATCTAGTTTGTTTACTTTTTGCTCTCCTAAAACTTTAAAGTAGAGGCTCGAGCTGCAGTGTGTTTTATTTATTTATTTATTTATTTTATTTGTATATATCTCGCACATCACATGGAGCTCGGAGCACTTTTTCATTTGCCATTTTTTAAACTGTTTCTGGTGAGATGGTGAATAAATGCAAGGTATTTGCCATTTGTAGCAAATATAAACATATGATTTTTGTGTCAATGCATGTCAAAATATTTGTTTTGAATTCTGATTTGTTGATAACAAATAACACCCTCCTGTACAAATACAAGAAAACAAGGCAAATCATAAACCTCTTGTACTAACATATCATCCTACAAATAAAGACAATTCAATACTTCATTCAGAAGAACTTAATAGAAAACAAAAGCATTAGAGACTATTTGGTCCACAGCTCTCTCCCTTCTGAAAACAATACTTCAAAAGGCCCTTTTCTTTGCAATATCATTGTGCAACCTGTAAACCCACAAATAAACTTGGAAATTCATGGTCCTAAATATTTTATCACCATTAATGAAGATGAATTTGTATTGTGTGCATGGGCGACAATCTGTAAGGTGGAGGTGATAAAACATGTGGTAATTTAGGAAAATAGTGTGACGTCATGACAAATTCTTCTAAACACAGATGGTGTATTGAAACGGCAGAGATAAGAAATGTTCCTAATATATCTAATGTTAACCCCTGTAATTTTGCCCCTTACAACATCCCCCCCCCCCCCCCCCCCCCCACACACACACACACACACACACACACACACAAACTTGTTTGTTGTAAATAACAACTGTGTATTAGTTTAATGTATCATGCCTTTGCACAGATAAAGCACAGTACTGTACTCCTTGCAGTGTAACCAGGGATAAAGTATGAAACCGGTTGGCTTGAAAACGCTGTTTATTGCTAAAAATCGGTATAATACTTGTAAATGGAGCAGACTGTTTTAGATTTTGCAGCAAAACGATGCTTAAATTCCCTTTGCTACCAACGTCTTCATTACTTGCTTCTACAGTAGATTTCTAAGTAGTCAATATAGCCGACCCTGTATTAAAATAAGTACATCTACTCTGTCTCTTAATTTACACAGCTGTTTATTAAACAGTATATCACCATTATCTATGCATAGGTTTCATATGTGTTATAGCTAGACAGATAATACAAGTTGTTTATCAGGTCAAAATTATACTAGTTCATCACACTACATTCATCAAAACATTTTCTTTTTGAGTGAGCAGAGGCGGGAAAACATAAATATGTTAAGATAAGGCATAAGCAACCCCTCCACTCCTACACCACCTGCAGATCAGCTGTACCCCCCCCCTTCCCTCTGTTCCCCCGCCACTAGAGCCCACTCCTTCTCCACCCTTGCCCCTCAGTGGTGGAACGACCTATCCACGGATATCAGGGCTGCTCAGTCCCTCAAGACACACCTGTTCAGACAGCATCTGTAAAACTCAACTCTCAACTATACTGGACTATATGGTACCCAATTGTACCAGTACTTGCATCAGCTTGTACCTGCACTGAACTGCTCCATACCTTACCGCATTCAACTACTGCTCCTACCTATAACTATATCTTGTATCTGATGTTACTCTTCTAGGTAACCATACTCATCTTTTTTGTATTTGCTGTTATTGGGAAGTCATGCATTTCATACTTACTGCATGTTCTTAAAATATTTACTATGTTATAACTGCACTTAGTCGAACTTGCTCTTGCTTATACCTTACTGTATTCTTATATTTTACTGTATTCTTTATTGCCTTATTGTACGTTCATAACTGCTCTTATCTGTATTATGATTCTCTAATGTGATATTTTATGTGATAACTTGTAATGTAATATTTTATAATGTGATACTTTGTACGGTGATGTTTTGTAACAATTGTAAGTTGCCCTTGAAAAGGGTGTCTGATAAGAAATAAATTAATAATAATAATAATAAATAATAATAATAATACAAAAATAATTATGCAGGACAGCCACTATAATATTGTTTCCTTTATTAAAAATGTGCACGGATTAATCTATTAATTACAACTAATGCCTATAAATTAATCTATTTTTAAAAATGTTTTAATCGATTGACAGCTCTAGTTAAAACATCATCATAGGAGCAAAAATAGATTGAACTATTGCCCTAACATCCTTACACCACTGGACAATAGTTCCCTCTGATAGGTGATTAGTTCACATCACTGTCAGTACCGCCCCCTTTCAAAGGAATGCCCTCTAACTCTACTCCTAACATGAGAAAATGGCTAAATGAAAAAAGTGATTCTGTGACTTAACAGAAAATGAATTTCAAAACATACTACAACAGAAAGATAAAAAAAAAAAAACTGGTAAATATGTAGTTATTTACTTATGCTGTATCAGCTATATTTAAACAAAGTACTGTAAAGCCATAAATATTTGCTACCAAAATATTTAGCGAATCTCATCCTGACAACCTATTTTGCTACAGAAATGTTGCACTGGTAGTTGTTTACTTCATTATTTGTACAGCACTAAGATATTGGTGCCAAACAGTTTTATGTTTTGTTTTTTTCATACACAAAAAATGCATAAGCCTCACCAACAGTATATAAAGTTATATTTATTATCCTACCTTGCCTCCTCATTATTTTGACTAACTAATATTAAATATGTACTGCAGACTCAGTTCATAGTGAAAAATAAAATGCCCCTAGGGACGACTACTGTTACCTCCAGGGTGCAATGCCCTCAGCCTGCAGCTTTGGGCATTATAGCGCCCTATGGGTAACAATAGTCTTCCCTTGGGGCAATCCTGGTCCCTCGTGGTCGTTTTCTTCAGTCTGTATTTACTACAATTAGTTAGACATGGATATGTGTGCAGATATTCAAGTCCATTTTTGTTTGTTTTAGCACCAACAACAAGTTGCACAAGCAGTGGAGCGAGCCAAGCAAGTGACCATGGCAGAACTGAACGCCGTCATCGGAGTGCGTGGCCTTCCAGGTCTACCTCCTACAGTGTGTAAAACTTTCTATTTCTTATTGCTGGGGTTTGTGGGTAACAAGTTGGATGCCAGTGTATCTGCCTAATAGGTTCCTCAAGGGGTACAGTACAAAATAGTGTAGTCAGTCACAATTGATGAATAGGCCTTAGCTGGGAGGCTCAGTAGTATCCCCTTTTCCAGTACAGCAAATGCTTTCTCGTTGTATAATCTCGAGGTATTGCTCAAGTTAGTCTAATACAGTAATCTGTTGTCTATCCACCTGTCACATATCCGCCCTAACTTTATCTGCCATGATCAAGCTCTTCAGCAACGTTAATTTATCGAACGAAGCGGATTTATTCAGAAATTATACATCTTACCAAAGTTTTCGTAGACTGCGTTGCTCCGTGCGCTGCCATTGCTGGTAGTGTCACGTGAGCTGTTCATGTATTGATTTTTTACTTCTCATTGCCCTTGTTTGTTTATCTTAAGGTACTATTTGGGTATTCTGTGTACTAGAATTGTGTTCCTTCAGTTAAATTACAAGTTGTGTGTAGCTGTCAGTCTATTAAATTAATCTAATGGACCGTGCATATGTTACCCAATAGCTCACTGTTTATCTGTTGTAAAGATCACACAAGAAATAGACTTTAAATATACAGTACTGTGAAAAAGTATTTGCCTGTCACAAAGACGGCCGGTGTGGGTGGCATCAGACCAGGAACAGGAAAATAAACAGAGAGGCGGAGTTTGGTGGAGCTGAGCGAATGCTTTCGCTCAGCATTTAATAAATAAACAGAACAGAAAACAAACAGTTGTAACAATACAAAGACAGGACACGGCACATTCGCCAAAATAAAAAGACAAACAAAACGGACTAAACAAAACAATGGACTAACAAACAAACACGGTGAGCTTCTATTTTTTAACGATTACTACTATTCTTATTATTTCTACCTCCGTCTCCTATCCCGTTCTCCACTCACCGAACACCCAACCCCGAGTGGGTGAAAATATGCTGTTTTTATGCAGCTGTACCAAGACTCGATTGCTAATTAATCATTCAATTGGAGTCTTGGTACAACTGCATGTGAATTAATAAAGTGCAATTCCCCGTGCTCACATATTACTTTTTACTTGCACGTGAAGTGCTGTGCAATCCTCGTGCCTAAATACAAATATACATTTTAAACACTTGTGTTACACAGACCCGTTTATATCCCGTGTACCGATGACTATACACCAACATTAACACACCACACGCAACATATAACAGATAATATACACAGTGGCAGGCACTTCGTCACAGCCCCATGTCTGATTTTCTGCATTTTTGCACATTTTTCACATTGAATTAAAGGGATAACTAAGGTCGTCTGTTTGAATACTTGAATACGATCAAAAGAAATTCCTGAAGACCTCCGGGGAAAAAAAATGTTGATAATGCCTATCAGTCTGAAAAGGGCTACAAAGCCATTTGTAAGGCTCTAGGGCTCCACCAAACCACAGTCAGAGCCATATTGTCCAAATGGAGAAAGTTTGGGACAGTTGTGAATCTTCCCAGGAGTGGCCGTCCTGCCAAAATCTTTCCCAAGAGCAAGGTGTAAAATTGTCCAGGAAGTCACAAAGAACACTAGAACAACATCCAGGGATCTGCAGGCCTCTCTTGCCTTGGCTAAGGTCATGACTCCACCATCAGAAAGACACTGGGCAAAAATGGGATTCGTGGCAGAATGGCAAGGCGGAAACCACTGCTTACTAAGAAGAACATGAATGCTCGTCTCAAGTTTGCCAAAAAGCACCTGGCTGATCCTCAAGAGTTCTGGAACAATGTTCTATGGACAGAGGACATGGGTCCCCTTATGTCTGGTGAAAACCAAACAATGCATTCCACAGTAAGAACCACATACCAACGGTCAAGCTTGGTGGTGATAGTGTCATGATTTGGGGATGCTTTGCTGCATCAGGACCTGGACGACTTGCCATTGTTGAAGGAACCATGAATTCTGTTCTGTATCAGATAATTCTACAGGAGAATGTCAGGCCATCCATCCGTGAGCTGAAGCTGAAGCACAGCTGGGTCATACAGCAAGACAATGATCCAAAACACACAAGCAAGTCTACATCAGAGTGGTTGAAGAACAAATCATTTAAAGTTTTGGAAAGGCTTATTGAAAGTCCAGACCTAAACCCCATTGGGATGTTGTGGCAGGACCCGAAATGAGCAGTTTATGCTCGAAAACCCACAAATGTCACTGAGTAGAAGCAGTTCTGCATGAAGGAGTGGGCCAAAATTCCTCCACGGCGCTGTGAGAGACTGATCAATAACAACAGGAAGCATTTGGTTGCAGTTATTGCTGCTAAAGGTGGCAGAACCAGTTATTGAGTCTAAGGGGGTGATTACTTTTTCACACGGGACCATTGGGTGTTGCATAACTTTCTTTAATAAATAAATGAAATAAGTATCAATTTTGTGTTTCTTCTCTCGGTCCCTTTTATCTAATATTAGATTTTGGTTGAAGATCTGATAACATTCAGTATAAAAAAATATGCAAAAATACAGAAAATCAGACAAGGGGCAAATACTTTGTCACAGTTCTGTATATCTCCTTCAAAAAAAAAAAAAGAAACACATATCAGATATTTTTTTCTTCAATCGATGACAAATTGCAACAAAACTCAATCAAAATAATTGTATTTTATTTAAACATGTTGTGCTGACCGTGTCAGTCAGGATCGAAAGCGCATGACGTACTCCAAAACGTGAATATTCCCCACATTTAACACCATTTGCTTCAGACTTGCAATATTCATGTGCATTCACTGCACTTGCAAAATGCCGCGATGTGGCTATAAAAGTGGAGGGTTCTCAGCTTGCATGTCTTATTGTTCATTGTTGACACATTTGAAGTTATGCCTAGACTTACCGAAGCACCGCGGAAGAATGCTATTGGACATTTGGAAGCTGGTGTATCTCAGTCCTCCGTGGCATGGCTTCTGAATGTTTCCCAGAGCACTATAGAACGACTTTGGCACCAATACCAGCAACTTGGAGCAACACTTGACTTCCCAAGATCTGGTAGACCACATGTGACGACGACAGCCCAGGACAGATTTATACGCCTACGTCATTTACATGACAGGTTCACCACTGCAACCTCTACAACCTCTGCAGTAACAGGAATGCATAGAATTTCCGACCAGACTGTCAGAAACTGCCTACGGGAGTCAGGTATCCGAGCAATAAGGCCAGTTATTGGAGTGATTCTTACACCGCAACATCGTCAATTATGACTTCAGTCGTGTCATAATCAGAGTGGCCCATACAAAGATGGAGAAACTTGGTGTTCAGTGATGAATCCAGATTTCTGCTTCGATGTGCAGGTGGAAGAGCCCGGGTATACAGGCGACGTCATGAATGTTTTGCAGCCAACTGTGCGCGGCAGGTTGACAGATTTGGTGGGGTGTCATGGTGTGGGCGTCAATCTCAGACAGTGGCAAAACCAACCTTGTTCACATTCAAGGCAACCTGACAGATCAGCGCTATTGTCATGAGATCATACAGCCTCATGTGATCCCATTCATGAACCATCGTAGCATAATTTTCCAGCATGACAATGAACAGCAGCACACAGCCCGGGCCACCACAGCTTTCCTCACTCAGAACAATGTTCAAGTGCTTCCCTAACTGCCTCGATCACGAGATCTGAACCCCATTGAGCATTTGTGGGATGAGTTTGATCGACATGTGCGACAGTGTCACCCCGAGCCACAGACATTACAAGGACTTTTCCAGGCACTTGAGCAAGAGTGGGTTGCCATTCCCCGGCATGTTATCCAGGCTCTGATTTGATCCATGGGCAGGAGATGTCAGGCTGTCATCAATGCCATTGGTGGGCATACCTGTTACTGATTTCTGTTGACCTTGACCTTTGTTTGACCTGTACAGGTTAAGGGTCTCTGGAACTGTCTATTTTACTATGCAAACTGCCATACTAATGCTATAAAAAGTACATTCAAAACACCTATGTGTTAATTTTTTTTTTTTGAATATATATATATATATATATATATATATATATATATATATATATATATATATATATATATATATATATATATATATTTATAAAACCCCCCCCCCCCCCCCCCCCCCCCCCCCCCCCCCCCCCCCACCCTGATAACTGCTGACCTCGCAGATTAAAAATACTAAATCAATGTATGTACATTAACTGGTCTTTTCAACGGGACGACCCGACAAGTCACAAAGAAAAATTAAAACATGCTTTTAATCTGTACGGATTAATGCTGGCATAGACCAGTGATGGTGCACTTAGGCTCAAAGGGACCAGTTAATCCATCTGTGCTTAAAATTATAATCTCTCACTGGAGATGATATTTTACTTTAAGTTTTTTTTTTTTTTTTTTTTTTTTTTTTTTTTTTGGGGAAGGAGTTGGGTATGTGGAATAAGAGTAGGGGATTAGTGCCGATTTAAAATAAATAAATAAAAGTTGGCCTTGGCTTCAACTTTTCTTTCATCAGTTTCTCAATTGCATAGCTGCAGTCAGTGTGCCTGTGTTAAGCTATTGGCAGTCAATTAGATGAAATAAACTGGGAGGCTGACCTTCATTTCCTTTTTAATAGCTTTTTTTTTTTTTTTCCCCTGAACCGGTGAGCTTCAGTGGATTTTTGTCTTCAATTGTTCATCCCCCTTTTATAACGCTTGACAGCTCAGCCTTGCATAAACATACAGACCCTTTGTGTGCCGCTTTCAATTCTGGCTGCTTTTTTTTTTTTGTGGGGGGGGGGGGGGGGGGGTGACTCGGGTGTGCAATTTTTGAAAAAAAAATACTTGTCCTCCTTAACAACCTACTTTCTCCCTCAGTGTCCCACAAAACACACATACACACACATAGAATATAACTTTTAGGATTTTGCTTTTAAACAATTAACACAATCAATTAGTGAATACATTCTGCTTTTTCTGAAATCAAATAAAGAAAACTTAATTCAGTCCAAACAATACTGTACATGCCAAAACAAAAATGATAATTAAACTAAAAAGATTCAATCTATGTTCTGACTTCATGCACCAGGCCAATAGAGAGACCTTTTATTAGGCAATGCAGTATTTGGTAGGTTTCATTTTTGATTACAGTATATACCATGATTTTAAAGCGCAGCATTTCCGGAGAGCTTTACATAACCAAAACGGCTTCCCAATCAGAAAGAAACATTATTATTATTATTTACAGAAGATAGTGATGAGTTGACAGATCTATCTGATGGCGAACTTCTTCACATTACGCACCCGTCAAACCATTTGGTGTAAAATGAAAACCAGACACGGTATTTATAACATCTGATCCTAGTTTATGAGAGTTGTGGGTACCATTACAGTTTTTAGGTAGGAGATCACAAAATTACGCTTATGGAGACATTTCTAGATAAATGAATTCAAGTACTTTTCTAAAGCTTTTTTTTTTTTTTTTATACATTCAAACTAGGTAATGTTAGGGTATATTTCATAACAGAGTAAAAACAAACAAAAAAAAATCGGTATTCTTGTAATCTTCAGTTTCTCAGCTGTTTAGAAAGGTATAATACGGTGTACGTTCAGTGGATGTTCTGATACACAAGCTGAAATCACTTTTATATCAGTCAGACCTCAAACAGGTAGACTCTTCACCGAAGTGGAAGGGTTAAAGGGTTGTTTTCTAAACTACATCGTCTAGAAGAACGGCAATGACGCTTGTTTAATACGTTCCTATATGGCCATTGGATAAAGATACATTTTGTCCTGTGGGTGTTTCAGTGGCCGTTGCGCTGTCGGTGTCACAGCGCAGATTTGTATTAAAAGTAATTGTGAATCCTATAGCTTTACAAACCTACTGCCAACCAGCTGATTTTAAGTAGCTTTAAAATAAATAAATAAATAAATAAATAAATAAATACATTGCTAAAACATTACATATAAAATAGTTTAAAGGTTTTTGTAATTTTTATTATGTTAAATGTTCTTCCTAGAGCTAGCGGTCAAATTTTATTGGGCTACTACTAGACAAAGGCAATGTAATAATATTGTTGCGTTAATTAAAATACATTTGTTACTGTGTGACTAAGGGGTTGTGAATTAAAAGAATGTGTACTTGTGTACTCTGTATATATGTTTGCTTTGAGGTTTAGAGTTACACATTTAAAAAAAAAAAAAATATAATAATAATTTGTATGTGCGGGACTTCCAGTTTAGAGTTTTCAGGACCTTGTGTGACTCCCTAGAAATCTCCAGGAGTTTTTCTAGCAACAGAATGCTTTGACAAAAGAAAAAAAAAGTACTTGTCCGACCGGCAAAGTATAACGGTAAAACTTGTTGTCCCGGGCAATATGAAAAACAAATGTCAAATTGGTAGCGACCTTGTTTTAAGGAACATTTAAAGTGATTCCAGTAGTTCCATTTTACATTTGGCCTTGAAGGTTGTTAAGTTGTTTTATTAGATAAATACAAAGAAATCCGTGTTGTTTTTTACATTTTGGCTTTTTAAATTCTATATGTCAACAGTCTTGGAGAAAGCATCCGTGCAGTGGTATATGGAGGATATTTTATGCCATAATGTCTATAAATACTTTTCACTAGGTGTGTGCGACAATACCGATATTCCGGTATATGGCGATCTTCATCAGGCAATAAAATAACTGGTATTTGAACAAAAATACTGGTCTTTTTGGTTAAACTGATTCACGGAAACATATACTGGAAAATGCCGAATGTTATCTCGCGAGATAATAACTTCCCGCGAGAACTCGGAATGCAAGCGGTACAAACACAAAACAAGATATGGCAGAAGTACACTGAAATTTTGAGCTGCTTAAATTGTGCAAAGCAAAATCATGCGTGGAATCATTTCCTATAAAAAAATAAATAAATAAAAAGATGGCTGTATAACATCAAACATTGCGGTATGTTGTTTATGTAAGGCTGGAGTGAGGCTGAGGGTACTTCTAAGGGTCATAGAGGGTACGCTCTTCATAATGAAAGTAAAAGAAAATTATGATCTTTAATTTCATTGAGTGGATTTCCACTGATATTAGGGTGGGTGAAGCAGGCATCAGGTGATTTCCCTATGGAGAGCTCTGAACTTGAGCTTTCAATTAATTGTGTAATTGAATGGTAATCGGTGAAGCACATTTTTCAGAAGTATGAATTCCGGTAGACCTAAATGATTACACTATGTAACACAATTTTTGTTCCTGGGTAGTAAGTGTTATTTCCTAATTGCTTATTCCTCAAAAGTATAGCAAATGGCTATTATTCCCCACAAACTTTGCTTTTGTGACCAGGACAGTGATATTTCAAAATATCACTATTTCCAATGGGAAAACGGGCAAATGTGTGTCTTTTCGTTCACATAGTCAGAAAAAACAACATATGAATCCAAATTAACATGTATTTATACTAAAGTAATACAAACATTACTACAAAAGATTTAGAAGTGAGTAGTTTTTCGAGATTTACGATTATACTGTATTTACAGTATAATCGTATAATAGCCATTTTCTATACTTTTGAGGCATAAGCAATTAGGAAACACTTACTACCCAGGAACAAAAAAAAAAAAAAAAAAAAAAAATTGTTACATCGTGTAATCACAGCCCTCCTACTTTGACGGTTTTTGTTTTATTTATTGGGTGCGGCTGCATTTTAGTAACAGCATAGCAACAGCATTTGTCTTTTGGTGTTTGGTAGTGCTAAAGCAGTAACTCATTATAGCATCTACGATGTCACTGCAGCAACTTGGATAAGAACAAAGAAGGCCTTCTAAAAATGAGTAACAGCATTATCGTTATATGTCCTTAATTTTAAGATACCACTAACTGGAAAGGATTAGTAGCTGCAGCACATGTTAACGATAGGCATTTGCTAACTCTGTTTTAAAACGTAGCTCTGGTTCACTAACGTAACAAGCAAATTGGCTTCATCACACCACCATTCTCATATTTCCATATTCACTTTGACATTCAACACATCTCAGCCAGCATGTCCGTGTGAGTCCTATAAACGTAACGTGCACGTAATCATACACGAAGACATAAGCCCGATGTACACTTCTTGCAAAGGAGCCGGCTCTTTTGTACAGCGTTATCGGCACTATGCTTTAGTGCGAGAGGTCCTGGGTTAGGAATGCCTCGACTCACCACTATTATTTCAGTAGTCAATATCAATCGAGCGTGTTGGATTATCCAAAACGAAATGAAAAAAACAACTGGGAAATGTCAAAATAAATATATATATATATATAGACATTTTAAGTTTGGCATAAAAAGTTGTCCATAGTCATAAAAAGTCAATAGCTAGGATATAGTCATCTATATCCTATCTATCTATCTATCTATCTATCTATCTATCTATCTATCTATCTATCTATCTATCTATCTATCTATCTATCTATCTATCTATATATATATATATATATATATATATATATATATATATATATATATATATATATATATATATTTACTGTAACATTATTTAGTCTAACAAGACAAATTTAGATTACTTGAGGGGCCTTATTACTGTTTTAATTTTGTAGTCCTCTTTCTTTCTTTCTTTCTTTCTTTCTTTCTTTCTTTCTTTCCTTCCTTGTAACCACCCATTTCCAGTTTTAATAACTCAGTAATTATGTTTGAGCACAATGGGTTACATGCTTGATTTTGCTTGAAAGAGTTCGTGTGCATCCTGACAAACTGGAGCAGTGTAAAATTGGGTTGACAATTTGCTAGACCTTTCCGTCCCCTCATTGCACATGCAATGTGTCAACCTGTCTCCCCAGGGTAAGGAGGCTGCGGGAGCCTGTCTGCTCCTCCTGGCAGCAGCTGTAGCCGAAGTAAACTTTGCCCAGTTTGGTAGGAGCTATCCATATTGTTTGGGGACCTAACCCAGTGGTAGGAACAATAGGGGTGCATGCTGTAAAACCACAGTAGCGTTTAAGCCAAGATGAGTTATTTTAATTTAATAACTTTTAATATTTGTTGGTTTGAGAGCCATTAGCAGCATGAAAGATCTAAGAAAAAAAGGATATTTTCAGTAAATGTCTTTACCCAAAGCATTCATTTGCATGTTAATGGAGCCATACTGGTTTTATTGTAGTGTTTCTGTCCACCCTATAAGTGTTTGGCTACTTGTTTATTCAAAACAAAGCCTTTTAAAAAGTAGAGTTTACACCCTGTTTCCAAATAATAGAAAGCAGTGCAGGAACTTTTAGCTTGCTCTAAAAATAATTTGAGTTTGAACCCATCATTAACTTTAATTTAAGACTGGTTATTAAAAACTTAGTGACTAAAATAGACATACTTGCTTATCAAATTCTGAATTAGTAATGAACTGTATATGAGACACCAGTGATCTTGTAGTTATTAATGTAGAACTACTATGCTCAATACAACAGTCCAGAGATCCATATTTAAAAAAAAAAAAGAGGCCTAATTATACAATGCTGCATTGAATGCAACATTCTTTACTTATAGCAAAACACAAAATCTATAAATGTGATGACCGAGTGGAGAAAAAAAGATATGATATTTGCCAGATGATTAAATAAGTTATTATATGTTCTCTGCTTGACTGTACACTGTGTGAATTTTCAAATGATGATGTTAACCTCCTCAAGGGTTTGTTATTGTTAGTACAGTATTTGGTTTGTTCTTAGTACAGTATTTGGTTTGTTCTTATAATAGGTTACATTAATAGGTTACATAACCTAAAACACAAGGTTACACACAGCCTATGTTTGTTTTTTTTTTTCTGTTTGTTTCATAAACATGACATGTATAATGTTAAAACAATATGCTTAGACGCATGATGGCAAAATTAAGTGTATTTGGTCAGTGTATTCAGTAAAACTGCTTTAATGCTATACATAACAAAGATATGCTTGCTAGTACAATGTGCAGTACATTTTACAAAGGTGTGGTGTTTTTTTTTTTTTTTTTTACCTTCAAAACTGCAAACCTGTATACAGCTGTATACCGCTCAAAAATCTATTATAACAAGATGTATATCTCTGTCCATTTGTATTTATTTAAGTGTAACACAAAACTTTTTAGTTCTTCTAGGGTGGCATTTTTGTGAAGTTGCTGAAATAGTTAAATAAGGTTAATTAGCTGAGTTGTACAGTGTAGTTTTTAGTCTCTTCCATTCCAATGCTGTGGTAATTGCCAGCACTGAGCAGTGTGGTCTTTCTGCATTGCCGCCTCGAAGCTGGACACAGCTCTTGCTCTGTGAGCGATGATAGTAATTGGTGTTGGGGCAGATCTGTTACTCTGACTGTTACTTTTATGGCAGATGTCTAGTTCTTAATTAAGGGCTAATGAGCTTGTCTAGTGGACTGAAAAAAACCCTACCAGCTTCCTTCAGTTGAATGTTCTACTTTGTTTTACAAAGGTTAGGGAGCTGAGCTACTGTAGGAAGTTGATTGCTTGTCCAAAAATGTTAATGGCTGCTTTTTCACTTTGTGAGCAAAATATAAAACTTAAAGGATTTTTTTTCTTGTCTTTTTTTTTTTTTTAAATGTCAATACACTGTATATCACACAGAAGGCATCTGTTTAATTTCATAATGAGCTTCAGCACATCCTTCTGTTGAGCTAAAATTGGTAAAAGTTGATGTTTGCATGTTACATATAAATAAATATGTATGCATTTGCATTCATATGGTAAAGAAATAAGTGCAGAGGCTTTCCAGAACCATTTTTTAAATATATAGAAAGCCTGATATTGCTTAAAGTGGTTATAGCGAACACAATTAATTCTTGGTAATGCACTTTTTTCACTCTAAATGTTTCAGAAGAGCAGTTTTGAAACACACTTGTCATGGTAAACATGTGCCTTGCTATTAAAATGTGGCATCTTGCACTGTATTTGGTAAATAAATTTTCTTGGCTTGTCTTCCATGAAGTCTGTTCCTGCTTTGTCACCCCAGCATTGTCTTGGGGTCAAAAGCATCTTACTAGTTGCAAAGCTGTTAGTCATTGAGGCAAACAGCTTGTTGACTTCCAAACAAATTTTTATTTAGCATCATGTTTTGAAATTAAAATTAATGTATGCTAAAACATATGTTTCTGTTATAACTGTACATTCGAAACCTATGAAGTAAATGGATCTGCATGGTGGAAAACATTTTGTTCAATTGCTTTAAAATGTTTCTTGACAAACAAGGGAATGATGAACTTGTTACTCACTGTATCAACGTATTCAGATTTGTTCGTCTAAGGATGTCCTTTTTGTTGTTGCACATGCAAGAGCTCAAATTCCCATACTCCTTTTTACTGTAGTTTTCTGCTATGTGTTCAGAACTACTCGGGTAGATTAATGCAAGTGCTTTTTTTTCAGTTAACCCAAGTTATTTCTCCTTTTTTTTTCCTGTCCTGCCATGCACGTCCCTAACAGCAGCAGCAGCTACAGGCCCAGCATCTGCCCCATGGCCATGGCCCTCCAGTGCCTCTCACCCCACACCCTTCTGGACTGCACCCTTCTGGACTGCACCACCTGGGCAGCAGCGCAGGTCTCCTGGCTCTTTCCAACGCTCTTGGTGGGCAGCCTCACCTGCCAATTAAGGATGACAAGAAAAGCCACCATGACTCCGACCACCACAGAGGTGAGAGGCCAGGCAATTTTGATTAGGACCTTTTGCAGTGTGAACGTCCAGACAATTAAAAAAAAAAAAAAAAAGAAAAATTGTATATTACTTGACCCACCTGCTTGAGTTCGTAAAAAACAAAAAAAACTCCAATCCGTAAGGATTGTTTTAAAGATGAAAAGTATGGAATATATTTTTTTAAAGTTTTTAAATATTTTTGGGGGAAATGGGGTGGGATGATTTCAAGCAATGGCTTGCACTAGAGTGAAGTTTAGTTTTTTTGTTAGTGTTTTATATTAAGTGCACCTGAGAATCAACTTATTCTCTGTTCAAAACATACAGATCAGGTTTTCAAAAGACTGTGCAGCCCTGCTGAAATAGGTTTCCTAAAGGCAGAGGTTGCACGTGTCTGCATTTTTGAAAGCCTTTTGTGTTGTTTTTTGTGTTTGTTTTTGTGGAAGTGCAGCAGGCTGGCTGAACTGGAGCAGATCTGTGAATCAGACGTGAAGGGAAAGCTGTGACCATTTGTGAAATGCTAGTTGTGTATGCGTAATCTCTGCTGTCATTAATGAACTTGACCTGGCTAAAAGAATAAATAAGAAATAACTGGTATTGGTATCGGTGATATTTCAAGGTTACTGTGAATATTTCATATAAAGACTAATATCGGATAGTCTTTGGAAATAGTCAGGCCATCACTTGTAATTTGTAGTTAATTACCTCCTCATGCTGCATGCTTTTTCTGCTCCATGCTGTGGCTTTAGAATATGTGAAAATGGTACTAATGGAAAGATAATGACATGTGAGCCTATTGATGCAAGGACATCTGTTTCATTATAAGTTTGCAGGTTATCTGAAGCTAACTTTGTGCTCATTTAAACGGCAATTTAAAAAAAAAAAAGATAGTAATTTGCGCAATGAATGACAAGCAATTGCACTTTGTTTTTTAAACTATTTAAAAGTAATTAATTGAACAGTCGTTATTGGTTTCCAAGGGGAAGGAGATAGGTATGATAAACTGTAACTATACTGTTATTAAACCGTAAGTGTAAACATTTTCAGGAAATTGCTGTATCAGGAATGTGCAATGATTTCTATTAATAAAATCTGCTTAAAAACTTGAATTGGCTTGTGTTTCTAATTCCTTTTTTTCTGTTTTCGTTTCTGTTTTTGCACCTTGTTACTGAACGACCATGTTTGTGCTTTTCTTGGTTACTGCGGAAACAGAGAAAGAACCAAGCACAGTAAGTACACTTGCTCTCCTGCTAACACTGAATTTCTCAACCATTTTTAACTACATATAAACAGTTAAATTAGCAAACTGTCTGGTTAGATGCTTAATCTGTTCAAGATATCCACATGACATGTGCATAGTGTTCACTTATTCAGAGAGACAAATTGTCAAACTATTATATAAATCTTTGTCATAGCAAAGGTACTACTATGCTTTAAGCCAACTAATTACTCCCACATAAGTGTATGTTTAGCAGATGACCTGAAATAGTGCAGTATTTGTTGTCTGTTGTCTAATGTACCCGTCAAATCTATCTAAAGCAGGTCACTATATAATTAAGGGTGTGCTGGTATTTGAAAATACTATACTTGGACACGGTAGCTTCGTCTTGTCGGTGGATTGCAGGCCACTGACAATATATGTGAAAAAAAGAGTGTGTGTGTGTATATATATATGTGTGTGTGTGTATGTATATATATATATATATATATATAATATATATATATATATATATATATATATAATCAGAAATATGAACGTAGAATACTTAATCTGGTGAGTTTTTTATTTTTTATTTTTCACTGAAATGTGGGGAGGGTAATTATAAACAAGATGTGTTTAGAAGTGAACATATATGTTTAGATTTGTGATTTAAATAACATTAATTTACAGTAGGCAACCAGTCAAAGATTGTGGGGAGTTGTGGATTTGTACATATTTAGTCACCAAATGTTGATTACCCTATCTCTTTAGAAACATGGAAAGAAGCATACTGTTTCTTCCTTATTGAGGTTTTTCATCTGACAGCACCGCACAGTCAAAACAACCATGGCAGCTAATGTAAAAACAATATATTTCACACTGAAATGTAATGTATTTGCAACCGCAGAGCACACTTCTCACCTCCAAGTCACAGGAGTTAGAAAAATATAATAAGTGCCAGATACTTGGAATTTGTGACCCCTACTGTGCACCTCCTGTGAGCAAGCACGAGATTTGCTGTGCAAACATAATTCTTTTTTTTTTTTTAAATTAAACTTACTTGCATGTTACCAATTAAGAAAATATACAATTTAATAGTTTGTTCACTGGGGGTGAGCGAGCACAGTAAACACCTTTTTTAGTTTATTTTTTCCTTTTCTGAAAACGTACTTATTTATATCAGTAGAATTAATTGTTTTTGTTTTTCAGTTGCTTTTTAAAGACTGTATCTGCTGATAGTCCTTTAGTACAGCCTCTTAGCTTAACTGTTTAGCTGTTACTCACTGAAGATGATTTTACAGGAATAAAAAATCTACAGGTTCCAGTTACTGACACTTCGTAGAACAAAAGTTTGACAAAAAAAAAATCTTGCAGCTGCTGTATCAAAGCAGCATATATTTATCTTTTGCCAATTTCCAGAGCATCTGCACATGCATTGTTTGACATCAGGAATTAGCCTCACTAATTTCAGAAGGAAATTTTACGATTTCCTTAAGTAATTTAGCAAATATTTGAAAAACTTGACCACAACTTAGCCATCTTCCGTATGTAATAGTATCTCACCATATGACGATTCCATTTCTTGCAGCAAAGAATCAAAATGGCGATGTAGTAAAGGTTGAGCATAAGTTAAGTTTATTACGCTAACAACTGTTAATTATTCTCTTCATGCAACTGTCTCCTAACTTGCTGCAGAAATCCAGTTGATGGACAATACAGTGAAATGTCAACAAATGTGCCTGCTTCTTTGTAATTTCAACAACTAGTCCCCAAAGTTTTACTGTTCATACATGGAGCTCGATCTGTTACAGAAACTACTGAACTTAATTGAACATTCATTTCACTGCAGGCTTGGCAGACAGCAATATATACATCCTCCCCACGAGTCTGATAGTGTAGTGACCGCAGTGAAAGTAAATCTTTAGAAATTTCAAAGTTGACTAATCAAGCCCAAATGCAAAGCTGGGCTATGTCTCTTATATCTGTTGATTCATCCACTGCAAAGCTTAAAGCAGCAGCAGAGGCGATCTTTGATTTTTAAATTGGGTAGCCAGGTTTTCTGAAAGATCTGAGATGAGGCGACTCATTTCTTAACGGCAGATTGATTTATCCTTTTCTGACTTTGCTTTTGTTTCTGCAATCATGAGAAATAGACTGCAAATTCTAAAAAAGATTATTCTACTAGCTCCCCATCATTAAATGATTTGCCGTGTTTGGCAAGCATCCAGCAAATATTGTCAGATGCGTATCACAGCGTCTGCTCCTGTAAGTGTGTCACGCAACACTTTCTGCTCATTTGTATTAGCGATTTTCTGAAGACTCATTTTTAACTTTGTCTTCAGATATTTTGATTGAAAGTCTTGATGTTTCATTTCAAAGTGTCTTTTAACATTGTACGTCTTGCATACAGTAAGGGCAGTATGGCATAATAAACAAAATGGCTTCCCATCTCTTTCTATAACTGCAAACATTTCTTTGCAGTCCTCTTGTACCTTTTTGCCTTCTACTGCCAAGCTGCGATGCTTCTTTCTTTTATCTGTCCCCTGACTTTCTTTCCTTTCTGAAGCCTCCACAGGTTGAGAACCCCTGCTGTAGTGTCTGCCAAATATGTCATACATTGTTTTAATTGTAAGTCTATTTAACTAAAGTTGTTAATATACAAACACCATAGAAATACTGTATATCGTTCATATTCATACTATATTTTAAACAAACTATTAAAGTGTATATTTTCTTAATTGGTAACATGTAAGTAAGTTTAATAAAAAAAAAAAAAAAAAAAAAAAAAGCAAATCTCATGCTCTCTTGCGGGAGGTGCACAGTATGGGTCACAAATTCCAACTATCTGGCACTGCCCATTATATATTTCTAATTTCTCTGACTGGAGGTGAGAAGTGTGCACTGTGGTTGCAAACACATTACATTTTGGTGTGGAGATACCGTTTTGCATTTATTGTTATGGTTGTTTTGACCACCAGTATGGTGGCGTAGACTGCTAGGGTTGCATGAGTGCAACCCCTCAGTTGACACTTTGTTCCACAAGGTTGCCACCTTTTCCACAGACCAAACCTGAACATATTTCTCAGTCAGCCTAGCTCTATCAAAACTGCACTATAGTGCTATACTGTAATACAGTTACACACTCGGTCTCGGTACAAATCAATTATCATGCAGTATACACAATATTGTGCTCTTGATATTTCTATCTATCGAACTTGCAAGCCAGAAAAACAGTAGCTGTATGGTAGGCTAGAGGCTAGTCTTATCTGAGACAAGTAGCTGTGGCGATGGGTAACACTGTAGTAAATCAATGCAATATCTGAAGAGACAATGTCTCCGTGTTGTGTCGGTAAAAAGAGGCAAAATGAGTCAAACTGTACTCCAAATTTGTTTCAGGTTTTTCAATGTTACTAATGGCTACCACTAAATATGTAATGTGTATAAATACATGCAAACATATATGTGGTTTAATTGCCATTATACATCGTAAGTAACCCATATTTTACTGTAAAGGTTATGTATTTAATCACATGCAGATCAATGTAATGTAAAGCATTATGCTAAACGGTACATTTCTAATAAGAGAGTCGAAATTCTTTAAGAAACTAATGTACCATGTAACTGGAAATTTTGGATGGTATTAAATTGCTACCTTGTTTAGATTGATGGTTTTTGAATTGGCATTTATCACTTAGCACATTCACAAAGAGAAATGTCAGTTTTGTATTTCTACTTTTAATTTAAAAAACATTCAAATACATGTTTACTTAATGAAATGTGTCTGCTAAAGCAGTATCTCATTTACAGTAACTAGTTATAGCATCTACAATGTCGATGCAGCAACTTGAAGAACAACAAAGAAGGCCTTCTAAAAATTAGTTACAATAATTATTGTTCTTTATATGGCCTTCAATTTTAAGATATCAGAAATTGGAAAGGATTACTAATTGCAGAACACTTTGATAGGCATTTGCTAAATCTCAGTTTTAAAACTTTGCTATGGTTCATTAACATAAGGGAGGCTGTGTGGTCCAGTGGTTAAAGAAACATTAATGAAACTGGCTTGTAACCAGCAGGTCCCCAGTTCAAATCCCAGGTCAGCCACTGACCTCCTTGTGCTCAGTCTTTCGGGTGAGATGTTGTTGCAAGTGACGCTGCAGCTGATGCATAGTTCACACAACCTAATGCGCTTTATGATGGTGGTCCACTATGAAAGGCGCTAAATAAAAATAAAGATGATTCTTATTATAAAACAGTGGAATGATCACAGTATCATGTAGTAATTGTAGAACAGTATTGCATGTGTGAAATAAAGCCGAAACTAAAAAGCTTTAAATTTTAAAACTGGTTAATAGACTAGCAAGCACTGGCAAAATCAGCTTTTGTTTATGTGGTGAAGAACTAGTTTATTTTAACATTGTTTAGGGACTTTGCGATACCTCCACGGTGGATAGTAGTATCTACATGTATCGACAATAACAATCCAAAGCAAATCTGCACTGTTACAGATTTTCTAAGAAGTCTGGCATAACAATTTTGGCTGTTACTTAATGAACCCCTTGTAAACAAATAAATATTTAAAAATAACTTAACTATGAAAAAATTGTCCGACTGGTACCACAGTAGCAGGCACAGTTTACAAAGCCTCAGAGTTTCTGATCGCATCATAAATTCCAGATTTCCTAAATCTATTGCTGGAAATGCCCTGTTTGCTTTTCATTTTTTTAAGTAAATTGGCTTCATCACTCACTGCCATTCTCATGTTCACTTTGACACCCGGCACATTCTTTCCCTTGTCCGGCGCACGTTTCTTTAACCTGTGCTGCATACCTGTCTGTCAGAGACTGGGATCACTCACTGTATGCCACACTGATTGGTGGAAGTATTATTGTCAATCCAATCCAAACTGCCAATAAAGCCAAAATAAATTCCACTCCAAAATGTCCCGTGATATGGCATGTCAAAGAAAATATTAAAGGAAAGTTGGTGTTTCTTATGTGTTTCAATTAAAACGGGACATTAAGGAGTGCGGGTTTGTTAATTCCTGCCACCCGGGCACAGATGCCAATTCCCGGACTGTCCGGGTCAAACCCGGACAGGTGGCAACCTTAGTTCCACACCCATGTCCATTAAGCATGACTCGCCAAGCAAAGTCTGTATAGAGCAAAGACTCCTCTGACGCAGTAATGTATCAAAGCCAACTTGGGCATATAACAAATGAGTGAAAACTGCTTGTGTGGTTTGTGACATAGGCACTAATGCTGCTTGACATATGCACCTGGTAGCTTTTTGTATTGTGATTGGAAGGCTGGAATTCAAGTCCACAAGATAGAAACTTCTTTAATCATGATTTTAGGGTTAGTTAATATGAATATCGCCTCCACCATTTTCACTTGGGGAGGGAAAATAAATTTCCTGCAAAGGTCATGTTCAGAGGGTAAAAGCAGTCGGTCTCATAGCAACCTATTGAGTTAATGTGTTGATTTTAAAATTGTCCATTTCATTCTTAATTTCAAAAAGAAAATCTATAGAATCAAGTACACACATTTTTTAATTTGCAGCAGGTGCAGCTTAGAATCAAACACTTTGTTACAAGAGCTTTAATGATTATCTAATTGTTTAAATGTGCAGCGTACAAAGTTATTAGTCAACAGTACAGGTTTAGTGATGCAGAAACTGCATTATGCCTGGGTCGGGCTATTTAGGATAAATGAGCTGTCAGGAGCTCCCGGCCTGTTTTTCAGACACGCTTCTGTTATTTCTTATGAGTTGGAGAAAAGTATTGCTCCCCCGGGCCACCTGGCATGGCAGCTGAGAAAACATATCTAAATAATGGGCATTATATCCACATAGGGTTTCAGTTCACACACACTGCACTCATAACTCTGGCTGTTATTCAAATTTTCCCCGTTTTATGTTTGCTACTGATTGCTTTTTGCTTTAATTTTTGTTGGCAGGAACATTGCCTCAAGAGTCAGGCTGCCTGTTTACATACAGCCAGGTTGCAATGACAAGAAGTTATGCAATATTAAGCCTTTCATTCTTCAAATCCAGATTTAAGGAAGTTTTGTGTTTTGATCGTTGGTAATAAAAATGTCGCAGGTCTTGTAAATTGACTGATTTATATTTGGGAGAGTTTAGGTATGCAGAATAAAAGTATTAAATAGATGTACAATTTCTACTGAGCTATATAAAGGTAAAATAACCTTTCACTATGACATTGCAAATTATTGCATTGGTTAAAGATGAGCAGATATGGTAGCAAAGGGCATCTTATTTGAAAGCTGCCAAGTAAAAAAAAAAAAAAAAAAGGATCAAAAGGCCAACTTTAAAATTTTTAATCAAAGTGCGAAAAAATTTTTTAAAAAAAAGTTCAGTAAGTTAAACAGACTGTAGAAGGCTAGCATGCATTTTCTTTAGCAGTTGTAATGCAATGTTTGAACTGCTGACCATGTTATGGTGCAAGATACTCTTTAGCCCTTACTAGATGATACATGAATTGGATCAAACATAGAAAGTAAAGTTTAACAACCAGCTAGATTCAATTTATCCCGCTCTCCCAATGTCCACAATTTGTTCTCTTTTTTTTCGTATCGTCTGTCGTGTATCTGGCGACCTGTTTTTGGCTTGTTGCAATATGTATGTTTTGGTGTTATGTTTAGCAATATACAAAAGGAGGGTAAGTACACGTTCCACTCGAACAAAATGGCATGCTTGAACTTTGTGGCATTTAATGATTGATTAATCATTAATGATTGTATACTGGCAATCTTTTATTGTTTTCTTAGATAATACATTTGATACAGTCCATCCTGTTAATTTTGTATACACCCATTGAGGCGGTCACTTATTTTCTGGTGGAAATAGATCTTGAATGTATTGATTTTAGATGGAAAATGTGTTAAAATCCTGCTTCCCATAAGCTGCTACAGTAAATGTTTTACAAGAGTATATTCAATATATGTTTGAATTAAGATTGTAAGCTTTAAAGTACCCTCATACATGATCTTAAAAGCCAGCCTTTGAATCTCCTGGCCCTAAGCCATTTGCAAGTTGAGCTGGGAATTCAGTTTTTCAGAGACCTTCATATTATCGATCGATCAATCAATTGCATACTTTGTGAAGTTATTAACACTGGATTGGGAAGCCTGGCTTTTCTGAATGAGAAACTGGGAACATGATTTTTAATACAGAGCTTTGTGGAAGTAGTTTTGAAAATAGGGGGCGGGATGGGGGATTCACAGCTTTCAAATAAAAGTTCACATGAACTACTGTCTATTCCAGGGAGCTGTGCCTCCAGGCTACCAACTAGTTGTTAAAGGTTATGTTGTGAGTTAGACTACATTTCATTGGGGTCTTTTCTCTCTTCATGCAAGAGACCCCTGGCAACTTTTTGGGCTTGACTGGCCATGAATGAAAGATAGCTTAGGCAGACAGAAGACAAGTTGGTATTTGTGTTCTGTTTGTTGCTCCTCAGGACTTTAAATATTGCATGTATTTCTATTTATGTACTGTACATTCATATAGAGCTTTATAAATGGTTATCCGTCTCTCCTGGTCTTAACATCTTATTTACTAGGAGGATTTTTGCACTTAGATCGGCTTTATTTAAATACACTCAAAGCGAGAAATAATTTATCCTGTATTTACAGCTACTATAAACAAAATGGCAGCAGGACTGTAAAACATGGTGTAAGAGTATTCTGGCAGCCTGCTTTCTCTCCTTTTGTTTTAAACAATTTTCTCTTCCAAATGAGGGTTTAGCAGAGCCTTGTGAAAGGGTTTTTTCACACAACTTATTCAGCATTGTTCAAAGCATTTAACACATCACTGAACAAATTGCCCCCTTGGATATGCTAATCCTGCACTTAAAAGAACTCATTGTAACATGTTTTAATGCTTTAGTCAGAGGGGAGATGGGAATCTAAGGAGTGTTAAATTGTTATGTGACCTGAAAAACATAAAAATTGCTTGTATTTTGTGGGTCAGTGATCATTTTGTGAAATCTTTTAAGGAACATACCCTGTTCATCTTCATCTTGACATGGAAACATTGCTGCAGGCATTTCTGTTTGCTTATTTGCAGAGTTATTTATTAACATTACACTGTGGATATATATTTGGCCGTTTTTTTTCTGTCAGCATATGTACAGTAGTAACTTGACAGTACTTTAAGCTGTACCATTTTTCCTTTGCTGTCTTCCACAACTAAATCCTTATGGTCACTAGGACATTCTTCTGAGGATTTTGTGTGTAGGCATTTGTTTTAATTTTGCCACAATTTGCAATTTATCTTTTTAAATCCTCCTTCTCTTAACTGTAATACAGCTTTAAATCCTGCAAACAAATCGCCATTCCTAATTGTAATCTTGTTGTTAAATCTTGCAAGCGCAGTCACCAATAGAAATGAGCTGCCACGCAGTATTCAGAACGAATCAATGATAGATACAAGTCAGGAAGGAGGGACATTGCCCAGTAGTAGTTTTTTTTTTTTTTTTTTTTTTTTAAATGGGAAAGTGGGGTTCAGTGTGAATTGAGTAACCATTTCCACCGTTTTTCCGGTGTTTATTGACTATAGGCCAATTTCTTTTTTCTTTTGTATTGGGGGTGTTTTATCAGTTTATAACGGTTAAAACAGAAAATCAGAACCGCTAAATATATTTAACGTATATTTTCCTATGAAACCTGCGGAGTGGTTCTGCTATATTATTAGTGACTGTTAATACAAAAATATTATTAGGGTGTATAATCTCTTTGTGAAACGAGGCTAAGTTAATTTGTTGTTTCTCTTGAATTTCCTCAGTAAAATACCAGAAAATTGAACTATTTTGTTTAGGGCAGGGGGCAGTTATTCTGTCTCCCTTTTTTTTTTTTTTTTTTTTAATATCCAAATTTATATTTTTCTTTGTGTTTTTAAATCCTTTAAAACATACTGCTCAAACTTGGTTTATGATGGAATGTTTTGTTAAATGCTAATGCTGCAATACATAAATGTCTGAGCTGAGAATGTTGCTAAACTATGTAGAGTATGCTCATGAATATTCCTGAGCAATCTGTTCTCTAAGCACATTGATTTTTGAATAGAAGACGAATGAATAGTGACTGACTTGAACAGTTTGTCTGAGCAGTGAATAACACAGACCCCCTGTTTAAAATGTATGAATAACTAGAAGTGTTTTTCCGTTGAAGTCTTTTTGCTGAATTATAGGGGAATAAAGGCTATGCCTTTTGATGGGTTAAATTATAGGGGAATGGAAGGCATGTAGGTGTCATATTTCTAAAGAGCTTATCACTTTTTTTATTTATTTTTTTTTAAATAAAGGAACCCTGAACAAATAGTTTTTGAATAACACTGACTTTTAAATTATGTCCTTGCTAGAGTAATTCCTTGATGGTCCCCGAAAGTCTGCGAGGCTCAGATAAACGTCGAAATGGACCAGAATTTTCAAATGACTTGAAGAAAAGAAAAGTTGATGATAAAGATTCAAGCCATTACGTAAGCAAAAGATTTGGAATTTTACAGAGCTGCGTTATTGAGTTGGCATAATAATAATAATAATAATAATAATAATAATAATAATAATAATAATAATAATATCATTTTTTTAGGACAATGTCTTTAATTAACACTGGCTAGTATTTTTGGTTTCCAAAATGCAATTTGTAGCTAAACTAATGCATACACATGAAGCTCTGAAAAGCTGTCTTTAGACATTTTCCAGCTATTTCTGTTGTAACTGGCTGTTGCATAACAAGTGTCTGCATTTGCAGGACAGTGATGGAGACAAAAGTGATGACAACTTGGTAGTCGACGTTTCTAATGAGGTTAGTTTATTTATTTATTTATGTATTGTTTTAAGAACATGCCTCATGTATGTTTCTGACATCTCCATCTTTGGGATGTCAGAAATAAATGTTAACGGCCCATTACAGGAAAAATATTTGTCAATATTGGTTTATCTGTCCTTGAGGAGATCCTATTTTTCTGCATTATCAAACCTAGTTGGCAGCCAGGCTTTGCTACTAGCAATGAATATTGTGTATTAATTTACCACCACCACTACCCTTTTTGAAACCAGAAACATGACCTATGCCAGAGGAAAGTGGACCCTGGAATGCAGTGCTGAGATGTGGATTCTTACTGCATTTCTGCTTTGTATTCCAGCCATTCAGAGGTGGAATTTGAACCTGACCTAATAGCTGCTGAGGCATATCATAGAGCTGTGGGTCTACATCTTGATTTATTGTGGACTGCAAAGGTTAAAAACCTGATCAAATATGCAATGAGCTGGGACCTAAATCTGATCAAATATGCGAGGAGCTGGGACCTGAACCATTAAATGCTAAATTTAGGTGCTGCAATTGTTTGTTGTCTGTGTTGTGCAATATTATATTACAATATTATATTTGGGTTTATATGTACCATAACAAATGAATTGCTGGACAGACTGGGACATAGTGGACTAAAAGTAAAAAAAGATCAGTTACTTCTTGAAACATATTCGTTGTTAGTTGTAAAGGACCTCAATCACTTTCAGTTGTGCCATATTTTCAGAAAGAAAGCTCTTTTAAAAAGTTTTCTAATGTATGTAAATCAAAGTTCAATTAAAATAAAGTGTGCATTGATTCATGCCTAGAATTGTTTAGTGACTTAGTGTTGATTTGAGTTTAGCACTGGCTAAGATCAGTCAATTGAAACATCCCTGGTTGAAAGAAAAACTTAAATAATTAAATACATGATTGAAACCCTTATGGTGATTAGTCTCTTGGCAAATGTAACATAGCTCCTTTGAGATTAAGATGATCTTGGATTCAGGCTCACACCTGTGATGAAAGCTACTTCTTTAGGGTGTGTCTATAATACAGTAAGTGCCGTTACCCTTCTAGGACCCTGCTTCACCACGTGGTACTCCTGCTCATTCGCCAAGGGAGAACGGTCTGGACAAAACTCGTCTGCTGAAGAAGGATGCTTCCAGCAGTCCAGCATCAACAGCATCCTCAAGCAGCTCCTTGTCCCTCAAGTCCAAAGAGATGAGCATGGTAGGTAGCGTACGTGAAGCCACTCTCCCGTGGTTTAAAAAAAAAAAAAAAAGGTTGCATGCTAAGGCCCTGGGAGGTTTAGTTCTTGGCTAGGGGCTTAAACTCTTGCTGTATATGGCAAGGTTCCAGATACTGATTGTGTGCGTGTGCGCGCTTATGTATAGCCAGGCCTCCCAATCCAGTGTTAATAACTTGACAAAGTTACTTGTGATATATATATAACACACCATATACAGTATCTTTTTCAGGCGTGTAATTTAAGATGAGCGGTAATCACTTTATCTAAAGCAGGGAGGTCAGCATTTTCCTCCTGCAGTTAATGCTTTCAGCATTGTTTGAATTTATCAAATTTGGCTGCAATCAACGGTACGTGTTGCCCAGCGGCCCAGCTGCTGTGGTGATAAATTCTGTAATAGTTTGGATTAAATATAACTTAGTTTGCTTACTCATACCAGCATGAAAAAACCAGCGCACCTGTGTTAAAATCCACTACACCAACTCCACGCCGGGACGCGTCCACTCCAGGCACCAGTGCCACCCCCGGTCTGCGGCCCAATCTAGGCAAGCCTCCGTCCATGGAGCAACTAGTGAACCATACTGGTAAGCATTTTATACCTAGTCATACTTAATATTCTTCATTGTCAAACTACGTGAAACTTGTAATTTCTGTGTTTTTTCAGCAGTACCAGTTATAGTCTGGTACTAAATTCCTGTCCCGTAATTGATCCCTGTTTGGCCTTTTGTAAGCATTTGTACATGTTCCTTACCAATGTACCTCGCACATACAAGTGAAAGGGGCGCCTGCTCTTGGGGTGACAGGGCAATAGTTCTCCATGTGCATTTACTACCAGGCCCCTTTAGAGCAACATGCATGGTTTATTTTAAAATAGTGGCTTTCCACTTAAACAGGTGTATCTAATTAAGTCCCACTTAACATCCACTTACATCCGTGTTTTGTATCGGATGCCAGAAGACAGAGTTACTATTTCAGCTTGCCTTGATGAGTAATTAAATGCAATGATGAGTGCCCCACTTCAGATTAACATTGTAGATACATGTTCTTAACTGTAGTGTGAATTGCAGATATTGGATTAGTGATTGTATCTCTTCAGCTGCAGGGTTGCGGGCCCCCTTAGCAGTCCCAGGTCCCTATCCCAGTCCGTTTGGTATGGTGCCCCATGCTGGGATGAATGGAGATCTGACCAGTCCAGGGGCTGCTTACGCCAGTCTCCACAACATGTCACCTCAGATGAGTGCTGCTGCAGCTGCTGCAGCAGTGGCAGCCTATGGACGCTCCCCCATGGTAATAATTAATTTGTTAAGTAATTTTTTGCTTTTACTCTGTTCTGTTAAGTTGCATTAATTTAGATTAATAAAAAAAAAAAGTTACTTATGGTTACCAACAACATAAACCACACACTTTCTGTTTCCTTTTTATGTTTTATTGGTTGAATGCTAGAACAATACTTGTTCTAAATACTGGATATATATCTTGGTTTATAGTATCCTTCATATTGCGTGTGGATTTTTACAAAATGTATGTATTGTGTGTAAAGGAAAGTCCTCCAATAGGGGACAACTAATTGTTATATATAATAATTAGTTAGTATATAATTATTTTATAATTATAACTTTTATTATCTGTAACAGTACATTTATTGTGTAGATGATCATTTTGAACTGGTTCTGTTTTTGATTTCTCCCACATATACACACTTGTTCAAATGCAAGAAAACAAACAAGAAAACTGAGATATAAACTTGTAAATTGGCCTTGTTGTCCCATTTTGAAAGCAGTTGTTAATGTCCTAAATAATAAAAATAACATATTTAAAAGGATCAAGGTGGGCTTCCCTGTTTATTGTATCTCCCTTAGGCATGTGTTTGCTTTCGAACTTTGTAATCCAAAGCAGTATCAAATACTTTAAAACAGCAAGTCCCCCATTTTTTTCTTTTGTCTGAAATAAATTATTGTTGGCATTCTTATACTATGATTAGGCTATCAGCATCGCAGTGTTTCTAATTCAAGGAGGCTGTGGCTTGGCTGTTGTTTTTATTTATTGTACTTTTTCAGGAAGGAGGATTGATCTCATTACTATGAAGAATGCATTGTTCTTGGTCGTTTACCTTGTTATTGTATTAGTAGGCAGTATGTAATCAGGATTTCACAACAGCATCTACTCCCCTGGTTCCAGTTCTTTTCAACTTCATGCTCAAATCGTTCTCCTGGAGAGTATTTATTAAAAAATAAAGTTACATGCAAATGGGTTTCTTGGGACAGACAACCAATTTAAACATTGTTTTAAACCCCCTTCTTTATTTGCTCTTGGGTCTAGGTTTACTTTTGAACTGTTCTGAAATGAAAAACATACATCTACATTGTCTGTTTAACTCTTGCTACAACCCGGTTTCTGCACAGCTGCTTTGTGTAGCCACGATGAGTGGTATTGTAATTGTGTACTAGTTTGCAACTTGACTTGTAAAGAGGAAATTTTGCTTGCTGTCTGTATAAATCAAAATAGCTTGGTAACTGGAAGGGTGGGGTGGGATAAAGATGTTGAGGCTAAGAAAAGATATTTCTTGAGGTGCTTTTGGATTTATGGAACAGTATTTGTTTGTTTTGGGTTAGGTTGGGTTCGATCCACATCCTCACATGCGAGGAATTCCTCCAAATCTGGCAGGAATCCCTGGCGGAAAACCGTAAGTAACCTTCACTTTAAAAACAAACGTTTGCTTTATTTTTGCTGCTTTATTTATATAGACTGAGATATTTATTATGAGTTTAATGAAGGTCTGCAAGGTGAGCAGCTGTAATTACAGGTTTTTTCCAAGAGATTGCTTATAGTTTATATAATAATAATATATCATTGTGTGCACGACGATGGAGGAAACCAATGCCTTTTTATTTATAAATGTAGAATTTCACATGATGGAAATGGAAGTCTCCTGTTTGCTTTGTAATGCTCCCATATTATAAACTCTTACTGAAAGTTTACATTTGTGTACAGGCCAGGAAGGACATGACATATCTTGCTTAACTAGTTAGTTGCTGCTGCTTAGATGGTTCACATCATGTGAAAAAGAAATACAACAAACCAGTCACACTAGAAAAGTCCAAATGATTTATATATCTCTAGCTGTCATTATCATTATAGCAATGCAGTAGCTAGGGTTGGGCGGGCAGTTTAATGTTAAAGGGGTTTTAATCTTTGTTCATGAGGCGAATGTTTTGTTTTCAGTTACAAAAAAAAAAAATAAATAAATAAAAACTGAAACAGCCTGAAAATCATATCTTTAATAAACCATGATATGTCTGTATATTGTTGGGAAGATTGACTGTAACATTGTCTTTTCATTTTGTGAGTGGGAAATGTGTTTATTTTATCTTTTTAAAATCTTTTTTCGCCACTCATCTCACGAAAAAGAATGTGCTCTGACGAAAGTAAAAGTACTCTGGGGAAAAAAATAATTGAATTTGTTTTGTCGCGGGAGGATCTTCTTTCATGAGGTTCTTTTTAAAAAAAAAAAAAATCTGACAAAATAAAGAATTTGGACAGCCACTGCTGAGTCCTCAGGAGAGGTTTTCCCAGGACAGACAGCATTTTGTGATAGCCTGGAGAGACAGCTGACAGGAGGAGAGAGACCCCATTGGGGCTGGCAGGGGTTAGCCACCCTAGCTGGCAGGATCCAGCTCTGTTTTCAAATGGAACAGGATGCTGGAGACACCAGCCCAAGGCTTCTAAGAAATTAAAGAATAAAATAGCCCTAGAATCTGCGAGAGCTGGGGCTGAAGACTCAAGGTTTGACAATATGGTTAACAACTTAGGAAAGGAAACGGATATGAGAACGGAGAGTGCTTTGCAAAGGACTAGCTCAAGATCTGCAGTTAGCAAAGAGGTGGAGCTCCAAGTTTATGTCTGGCTGGAGCAAAGTGACAACGGTTAAGGGTTTGAAGATTCATCAAGGGAGAATGAAATGCTTGAGGGAGAAGGAACAAGGGCCTCACATTGATCAGTACTTTTTACAAAGTCGAATGAAATCCAGTGGCATGAAGCAAACTACAGTTTGCAGGATATCAGCAACCCTGTCATAGATGAGAGGACTTGCACAAACACAACTAGTGATGAACCGAATGATCCTTGTGAACCCAGTCAGATGAGCCAGCGTAAGAAAGAAAAGAACCTCAACGGGCACAAGCCTGGAGTTAAATGGCAAAGAGCTTCTGAGAAAACAGTGTGGGACACAGTAAACATGGATCTCTGTTTTGCATTTGGAAAGGTTAGGTGGAACAGTCAAAGATATGGAAACGAGAAGTTTGGAGAAAGTGCAAACTATTCCTGTAAACTCTAGATGGCAGCAGGAGACTGAACGCTTAGTTAGAGAAAGGATGCAGCTGAGGAAGCAATGGAGGCGAGCAGAACAAAGTCAGGAAAGGCACTCAATCTTTTACAAAGGGTCATAAATGGTAAGCTTGCAACATTGCGCAGAGCTGAGCGCCTAAGGAAACTGCAAAAAGGAGCATGCGAGAACTAACTCTTATAAAGACCCATTCAAATTTGCAAAGAAGTTATTCACTGGGAAGAAAATTGGCACACTAAAAGCAACTAAATCTGAGCTGGAGAGCCTAATGGAGTTCTGTACAGTGTGTACAAGAAGGCCCCTGATGTTCTATGATTCCTGTGGAAAGTGATGAAAATAGCATAGGGAAAAACAGGTTGTACCAAGAGCATGGCGGTGAGCAAGTGACGAGTATCTGTCAATTTCGCCCTACATCCATCTTGTTTTTTTTTTTTCCCTGCAACCAATTACACAGCAGACGTTATTGAATGCAACATTAATCATAATAATGCATCAAAATACAACATGCGAAGGAAACATGTACAGTGTGACAGATGTCTATTACACAAAACTAAATGTTAGGAGTTCAAAGCTGCCTCAGTAGAATGGGACTGTAATGTGAAGTGTGCCAAGGTTCGACTGGAAATGACATTGGTAAAGTCACACGATGAATGTGTGAGGGGGGCAGCACGTGTTGATAAAAGGAAGATGTGGAAGATGCAAAGGCTGCCCTTCGTGTCAGTGATACTGTGGGGTAAGTACAGCATGGAAGAGGGTGACTTGGTCTCAGTTCAGCTCCTCCTACATGGCACAAAGCAGCCCAAGCTCAATGGAGGAAGCTGGTAGTCAATGAGGTGCGTAAAGGCAGTTTCCCAGGCCAAGCAGGGAGGATTGACGAGATGGGAGAGAGTGGAACAAAGTCAGTAGAAGGATCAGGCAGAGCATAAATAAAGTAGATGTTGACCGTTTGTGTGCCCCCTGGACTGGGTTGTGAAACACTGGGAACTATATTTAGAGAACTACTTCTCTGATTGTGATAAAACTTGGTTACAGTATTCTTTAAGAGTATCAGAATATGGAGGTGTATGGAGTGTCGGTATTTACCTACTCATGAATCCACAAATAACGTGTTTCAACTTTTATCTAGAGAACTAATTACACTGTAACAAAATAAAATTAAACATAAAATGAAATGCCTACAGGCAGCAGATAATAAACACGTCTTGGTGTTTATTTTCTAAGCACAAATTAAACTATATAGTAATTATAATTTAAACACACTGAAATATTGTAACGCTAAACACTGTGACTAGGTGAAGAGCAACTAATCATGTGTATTATATATAAACCTGTGCCAGTGTTTAACATATGTACACCTGTGACATGTTTAATCAAGTTTACAAATATAATAGAATATACAGGCTTTCTAGCTAAAAATATATTCTCAAAAAGGAAGGAAATTCTTTGCAAAAAAGATTAATACATCAGTTAGGGTTGATATTAAGATGACACACACACATGCATTCTGTAAATATCCATCCTTATGCAGTGTGCCTTCCCCGACAACCTCGGCAGCCTCCCAATAGGTCTCTAGTGGACCGTAATGATGGATGTCTCTTGTTTTGTCTTCAGAGAGTTGTATGTTCATTTTAACTGATGCTGACTGTCTGTGGTTGCTTGTATTGCCTTGCTCCTTCCACTGCTTGTGGGGGGTGGGGGGAATGCAGAGTTAGGGTTAAAAACCCTAACATCGCATTTTTCCCTACTTCTGTCATTTTAATATCAACCCTAACTGATGCACTAATGAAGTTTCAGGAACTTTTTTACAATTGAACAAACTATAAAAAGCAAAGTAGTCCTAAGTAACAACTACATGTGTTTGGACTGACCCAGAAGAAATCAAAGAAAGAAAAATAAAAGAATGGCTGGGATGAGTGAGGGGGATTTTTCTCTGGGCTACTCCATCGCTATATTCTTATAGTTCACATATGTAGTTTACATTTAGAGGATGCCACAATGATAAATAACACTATGTAACAATTTTATTTATTTTTTTTGTTCCTGGGTAGTAAGTGTTATTTCCAAAAAAACTTTTGAGGCATAAGAAATTAGGAAATAACACTTACTACTCAGGAACAAAAATTGTGTTACAGAGTGTAATTTAGTTTGGTATGTAACTATTCGCAAACTGCCATTTCCAACATCCTTAAATTTACAGTTTGGAGGTACTGCAGAGCTGCAACTATGGTACTACAAAATGAATTCCATAATTAAAAAAGATTAAAAGTAAATTTAAAAATTAACAAAACATTTTTAAAATGTTTTTGCCTTTCACACAGAGCATACTCATTTCATGTGAGTGCTGACGGACAGATGCAGCCTGTGCCCTTCCCTCCTGATGCTCTGATTGGTCCGGGGATCCCTCGGCACGCCCGTCAGATCAACACTTTGAGTCACGGAGAGGTGGTGTGCGCAGTTACCATCAGCAATCCCACTAGACACGTGTATACTGGTGGCAAGGGCTGTGTGAAGGTCTGGGACATCAGCCAGCCAGGCAACAAGAGCCCAGTGTCTCAGTTGGACTGCTTGGTAAGTGAATTGGACGTATTGTTCTGGAGCAGTCACTATGTGTCTGTTGTTGGACACTTTATTTACAAATAAGGAAGGGCCAACTCCTATACAGCTAAGTGACTGTTTATGTTGTGTGTGTTTTTTAATGTGTTATTTTGGAGAAAAATAAACCCAGACACTAGTTACTGGGTTTAACTTGTTAGAGTTGAGTTAAATTCATTCCTGTAATTTTTTTCTTTTTTTTTTTAAACTTTTCTTGCTGCAATATTTTATATATAATTTATTTAAACAGTACAGTAATATGGCCGGTCTTGCTGCAGTTTTTGTGCCTTCACACACAATTGAATTGTCAAATTCAGCTTCACTACTCCCCTTTTTTATGTTCTTGAGTGGATTCTCATTTTTGAAAGCTTCTCATCTTATTAATGTTCATGCTTGAAGGGTTACATGGCTAACAAACAATGTTATTCTTGGATTTGATTGCTGTGGTTGAAGTATCTGCTCTTTTAAAGCGGAATTCCAGATAGCTGGCTACACTTGACCTGTCTAAACAGGTTAAGGGCAAATAAAATAGCATGCAGAGTGTGTTTATTTAAGAAGACACACTCTAATTAAACGGTATGTTTTATTATTTCACCGCCAAAATTAAACTGGGCTTTTGATCTAGTAGCATTTTTTTTTTATTTTTATATTCCCTATATTGCTGGTAAACGGCCATGGAAGCAGCGTGCTTTAGAACTAAAAAGGGTACTCTAGTAAATGACACTAGACTGGCATCTGATAATGAGTTTTATGGAAATGTTTCTGATTTGTTTTGACAAACCTGTTACAGAACAGAGATAACTACATCCGCTCCTGTAAATTGCTGCCCGATGGATGCACCCTGATTGTCGGCGGGGAGGCCAGCACGTTATCCATCTGGGACCTGGCGGCTCCCACCCCACGCATTAAGGCCGAGTTGACGTCCTCGGCGCCTGCCTGCTACGCTCTGGCCATCAGTCCTGACTCCAAGGTGTGCTTCTCCTGCTGCAGTGACGGCAACATCGCAGTCTGGGACCTGCACAACCAGACACTAGTCAGGTGAGACTCTCTATACCACACAAGACAAATATCTAGATAGTTGAATGCTAGTTAACTGCTTTTACAGATATGTTGGATAAGGTTTAGTTAAGTCTTTTTGCACCTAGTAACAATATGTAGGAAAGCTACTTGTCATCCAAAAACTAATATTGGTGCATCTATGTATAAATAAATGTTAACCATGTACCATCTTCAGTCATGTTCAAATCTGCATCTTTAATTTCCAGGGTTTGTGTGTTATTTTTTTTAGGGAAGTTATTTTTGTATTGTCAGTTTGCAAACGGATCTTCTCCCTGTCCTTGGGTGTGGCAGTGAAACTGTTTTTCAGAGAAATTACTCTGGGTAATATGTATTGTCACAGAGGAGATGGATCTCTAATTGTTTCTCTGATCTCAAAGCAAGATTTAAACCTATGGACTCTGAACAACCTTTAGGCTATATGCCAGATCACATGCTTTAGTTTATGCCTGTTTATAGTCTTAATGTACCTTTAATTTTTACCCCAAACCTCTTAAGTTGTAGGTAATATTGTACGTTTTTTAGATAACTATCTTATGGTCATCATACTTGTCTGTAAATTTTATCTATGATCTTTTAATGGTTTAACATTTAAATCTATTGAACTATAAAATCGATCTCTGTGTTAGCAAAAAAAAGAGTCTTATTTTTCCAGCTGTACCCTGGAATTGCTTTTCTCACACCTGGGAAATGTTTACATATTATAAGCACACTTCATGTTCAGAATTTGTTTATTCAAATGCTTTTCCAGACAATGGAGAGACGACCCTTTTAAACAGAGTCCAAAACTAATAACATTACTGTGTTTACCTTCAACTTGGACAGGAAATCTTTAGTCAGCTCTTATTTATTTTATCAGGCAATTCCAGGGCCACACGGATGGAGCCAGCTGTATTGATATTTCCAATGATGGCACCAAGCTGTGGACAGGGGGCTTGGACAACACAGTCAGGTCTTGGGACCTCCGAGAAGGAAGGCAGCTACAGCAACATGATTTCACTTCCCAGGTAAGCTAAAGATCAAAGTGGCGGATAATTTAATAGTAATATGCCTTGCCTTATCTTACAATGTATGGGGCAATAAAATTGTTATTCTAAGAGCATTAGTGATTCTTCCTTTAAAAATACAAACTAAATCTGCTGGCCTTTTGCATATGGGATAATAACAAACAAATGAAGTGATATGGTGTCATTTAAAAGCCTAAATGTTTTATCAAGCAATATATTTTAATTGTAAGAATTTGCAATTAACAAGAATAGACTGTAATGTTTCTTTGGCTTAGCTATGTTATTAAAGGACTAGTCTGCACTTAAACTACCATCTTAGGCAGAATTTATATGAAAAACATCTCTGCCCTAGCAATTGATCAATGTATAGACTTGTATTAAGTTAAATAAGTGATATGCTAGGTGGTTTTGAAAAGGCTGAGGTTTTAGCTACATGATTGGATTGGTTAATGCATTGTCTCCTTTTAGATCTTTTCCCTTGGGTACTGTCCAACTGGAGAATGGCTGGCTGTAGGAATGGAGAGCAGCAACGTTGAAGTGTTGCACGTGAACAAACCAGACAAGTACCAACTGCACCTCCACGAGAGCTGTGTACTATCATTGCAGTTTGCTTACTGTGGTAAGAATTGGCAAGCTGACCCAAATGTTCCTGCATTACGATTAGAATCTGAGCACTTGAGTGCTGTATACAGAAACATCTAGCCAATTGATGTATTTCTTACAGCAGCGTTTACCAAGCCACAGCAATTAAACAGGCATCCATTTGTTTTTAAAGTGAGGGTTTGCTAGTGATTTAGATTTGTATTGATTTTTATAAGACTGAGTCATTTTGATTAACTTGTGTGTTCTGCTTTTTATTACAATAGGTAAATGGTTTGTGAGCACTGGGAAAGATAACCTGCTGAATGCCTGGCGGACCCCTTACGGAGCCAGCATATTCCAGGTAAGACTTTCATAATTTGTGGTCTATCTGGATGGCCTGTTTTATTTGTTTTTACCAGCTGTAGTTAATAGGATAAGAATGAATGGGTTATGCAACAGGTTGATCCTGGCTTAACTTACATTTAAATCTTAATACTCCAGCAAGAACGTCTATAAATAATTGTTTGTGGTTCTGATGGCAGAAGGCTTTAAAACATGCACATTTAAATAATGGTTGCGATAAGAGATGAAAGTGAAGAGTTATACTTTCAGAAGTGTTGAAATGTTTCTAGATGCATACAATTGGAACACAAGTACAAAATATTATATACATTTTAGCAGTACAATAATTCACATCTAGATATGTCATTATTTCAATTGTTTTATTTATTTTAAATACACTTTCAGATTGAAAAATATGTAAAGCTTAGAATGGTGAGAATTCAGTAGTAAAATGTCAATTTACTTTTAATTTAGAGTCTGCTTATTTATTCATGTCCCACAGTGGCATTGGGGCTCAGCTGGCTTTCGCATGGCAAGTTTAATATGCCCACACTGCTGCCAGTGCCTGTCTCCTTTTCATTAGGAGCTATCAGACTGAATGGAAATGTAGGTCCCCAGTGGCAATTTTTTCTAACCAGGTATGATTAAACCTGCAACCTTCATACTGGCAGACAACCTGCCCTGCAGTACTTACTTTAGACTTTAGTATAGTCTGCCGGAGGGGTTGAACCTATTATCATGAGATTACCAGCAGGATCAAAACTAGACTTCAGATGACTATAAAGAGGCAGTGTTTTTTAAAAAAAGATCACACTTAATACATGGCTTCTTAAAGGTAGCACAAATAATATATATTTAACTCAGATCTTTTCATTTATTCCTGTAAACATATAGATTTCTTTTTCTTTCATTCCCAGTCCAAGGAATCGTCCTCCGTGCTTAGCTGCGATATCTCTGTGGATGATAAATACATTGTCACAGGCTCCGGGGACAAGAAGGCCACCGTCTATGAAGTCATCTACTGAATACCAAATGCTTTTTTGTACCTTGTATGTCTGGACTGGGCCAAAGCCAGGGTGCTCCAGATAGATTAGGACCCTGTAGCTTTCTGGGAGTGCAAACTGCTCACTGTGATTGATTGGTGATTACAGTCAAGAGACCCAACAGGGAGGGGAAGGGAGAGGGGAGGGGGGTCTTGTCAGTGGAGTGGACAGGGGAAGTTCTCAAACAATACCTGAAGAAATTAGAATCGGGACTTGTTCTTTATAGACCTTGGGTCTTCAGAAGAATGTTGGACGCCTTTGTGACCTCAAACTCTTACTATATCTTTGTGGTGTTTCCTATTCTTTCAGCATCTATTTTGTCTAATTGTAGAACAGTGGTGTCTCAGATGAACTTTTTTTTTTTTTTTTTTTTTTTTTTTTTTGGCATATTGATACTTTTGTATTTTTGTTGAAGGTCAAACATTTGTACAAATTGTAAATATTTGGTTTATTACAGTAAAGGCTTTAGTAACACAAGGTTTGGTATGTCTTTTTTATATAAAATAAAGTAACATCAGGGATAGCACTTGGTTTAAATACTATCTAATATAATTTGATGGATTCATCTACACAAATTCTTTTTCTAACAAAAAAGCTTATCATTTTAAGGTTATCGAAGATACTACAACGTTGTATAAATTAGATTTTAAAGTACAGTATATACACTGCACATAACTTGTATAATAGGGGGATCGAGTTGGTGTAGACCAAATCAGTTTCGATCTTAAATTTGTTTTATTTTTTTTTGGTTTGTTTTATATAGATGATTTGAATAGATAATCCCTGAACAGCTGAAGCGCTTTTTTTCTGTAAGTACAGTGTCGTGAAAGTATTTGCCCCGTCTGATTTTCTGCATTTTTTAATATTTTTGACACTGAGTGTTATTAGATCTTCAACCAAAATCTAGTATTAGATACAAGGGACACTGAGTGAACACATAACACACAATTTTGATACGTATTTCATTTATTTATTAAAG